>NC_058132.1:581661320-581741732 GCF_016433145.1 Gracilinanus agilis
TTTCTTTCTTTCTTTCTTTCTTTCTTTCTTTCTTTCTTTCTTTCTTTCTTTCTTTCTTTCTTTCTTTCTTTCTTTCTTTCTTTCTTTCTTTCTTTCTTTCTTTCTTTCTTTCTTTCCCTTTCTCCCTTAATTTCTATCTTAATAGTAACTCTAAGCCAAGAAGGCTAAGCAAAATGACTTCCCCAGGGTCATACACTTAGATAGATTCAGTTTCAATTACATCACAATGTGGGAGTTTAAACCAGACATTAGTCAGTAAATTATAGTATCTCACACCTTTCTACTACCTTCCCCATCACATTGTGCAGATATCTAGTAAATTTTTACAGGGATGACTTTAAGAATACTCAGGATCCAAGTTGTAGAGATATCATAAAAGATATGGATTTAGTCCCTGTCTCTGACATATATTGTTTTCTGTGTGACCCTGGTCAAGGCACTTACTGTCTAGTTAACTCTCTAAGTTACAGAGAAGTTGCTAATTTACCTGGCAAATGCATTTCCTTATACTATAATTCTCTATACCAATGAATTATATGTTGTTCTTTATTTCCATCAAATTCATAAAAGAGGAAAACAATGAAATGTCTTATTGTTCACATTTGGATTTCACTGACAAATCATTATGTAATATATTTTGGTAAAGGGTGCTAATTCTCAGGCATTGACTTAACAGACAACCAGTGATGTGGATGAAGCAATTTTTTTTCTAGATCAAGATGAGAGATAATCCAAATTTTGTAACCTCAGAGCCAACAGGTTATCTAAGGAAATCTAGTCCAACCTATGCCTTATTCAAAAGCCCATCTATAACATCCTGAGCAGTAACTGTTCATTTAGCCTTCAGCTGAAGATTTATCATGGAGAACTAACTCTCTGTAAAGAAAGTTAACTGTGTTTCTGTATACATCTAATTTTAAGGAAACATTTCCTTGTTTTTTCGTTCTAATTTATCAGTATATATCCTAAAATAGTGCTTCCAAAATTGAATACCTTATTAGATATATGAAATTATTAGATTCTGCTTATTATAATTCTGAGTTACCATATCTCATACTCTAAATGCTATATTTTAAACTACTTAGGGACAGTTTGGTTGGGCAGTGGATAGAGAAGTGGGCCTAGAATTAGGAAGACACCTCTTCCTCAGTTCAAATCTAGCCTTGAACATTTGATAGCTGTGTAACCCTAAGCAATTCATATAACACTGTTTGCCTCAGTTCCTCATTTGTAAAATTATCTGGAAAAGGAAATGAAAAACCATGCTGGTATCTTTGGCATGAAAATCCCAAGTGGATTCATCAAGTGTTGGACATGATGGAAAAATGACTTAATGATAGAAAAGATAACATTATTTTTTTCATCTGGGATTCAGTAATATACAGTAGAAAATTTGCTGAATTTTGAGTCAGAGAATCTGAATTTGGATCTGACTCTACTGCTTGTTACAACTGAAGACTTGAAAGAGGTCACTCAGCCTCTTTGGACTTTAATTCCCTTATCTATAAAATGATAGATTGAGACTAAATTACTTCTAATATTCCTTCCCAAGTTAAATTTATGATTGAATTATAGGGCTGACTAATATTGATCTCATATTCCTTATACTCCCCCCCAGATATTTGTCAAAAAAATGTCTATCTAGTTATACTTGCCACATTAATTTTAGAAGATGATTTTTAGAAGAGCATGGAATAGTTTGCCTGTCAGATCTATAGATAAGAGAAGAATTTATGTCCAAACAAGACATAGAGAAAATTATGAAATGTAAAATAAATAACTTTGACTACATTAAATTAAAAAACGTTTGTACAAAACAAGATCAGTGCAACCAAGATTAGAAAGAAAACAACAAACTTGAGGTGAAACTTACAGCTAGTGTCTCTAACAAAGATCTCAGGTCTCAAATATATAGAGGACTGGATCAAATTTATAAGAATACACAACACTCCCCAACTTACAAATGGCCAAAGCATTTAAACAGATAATTCTCATATGAAGAAATGAAAATCATCTTTAGACATGAAAATGTTCTAAATCACTATTAACTAGAGAAATGCAAATTAAAATAACCCTGAGGTACTACCTCACACATCTCTGATTGGCTAAGATGACAAAAAAAGGAAAATGATGAATGTTAGAAGGGATGTGGGAAGATTGATAGAACTATGAACTGATACAATCCTTCTGGAGAACAATTTGGAATCATACCCAAAGGTCATCAAATGGTTCAGACTCATTGGCCCAGCAATACCACTAGTAGGTTTGAAGCTCATAGAGATCAAAGCTAGGAAAAAAGGATCTCCTTATACAAAAGTATTTCTAGAATCTCTTTTTGTGGTAGCAAAGAACTGGTAACTTAAGGGATGTCTCTCAACTGGGAAATGGCTGAACAAATTGTGTTATATCCTTGTAATGGAATACAATGGAATATTGTGCCATAAAAATGATGAACAAGACAATCACAAAAGAATCTGGAAAGACATATGAAATGATGCAAACAAAAGTGAGAACCAGGAGAATTTTGTATCCAGTAACTGCAATAATGTACGATGATCAGCTGAAAATCAGAATCAATTAAAGTGGTAAAACAGTGGAAGAAGTGGATGTTGATATTACTATCAATTGGAATTGATGGAGAGGAATATGAGTTCCATGTTGTGGGAAGAAATGGTTAGCACAAAGAAACAGAAACAAGAAAGTAGCTTATACTGGGCAGCTCTAATTGATAGAAAGTTGTGTGTGTGTGTGTGTGTGTGTGTGTGTGTGTGTGTGTGTGTATGTGTGTGTGTGTATGTGTGTGTGTGTGTGTGTGTGTGTTACATTGAACAGAAATTTACTTCTCTTTAACTTCTAACCACTGCTCTTTGTAATTTCTAGCCACTGGTCTTTTTAATACTCTCCAGAATCAAGCAGAGTATGTCTAATTCTTCTTCCACTGGATAGCCCTTCAATTACTTGAATACAAATTTTGTGTTCATCTTGTGCTTTCAATTCTTCTAATTAGATAACACTTTCATATATTCTTCAACCATTTTTATAGCCTGTGATACATACATCTTATATACCCTGAACAAGCAACTATTTCTTCCTTTATTTTGGACATTATACTTCCACTAATGCCAGTGAATTCACATTATTTTTTTTCAGCTTCCATATCATATTCTAGATTCATATTGAAGTTTTAGCCCACTAAAGTCCCTGGATCTCTTTCACATGAACTACTTTCTAGCAATGTCTCTTCTATTCTGTACTTGTGATATTGATTTTTTTGGCTTTTACTACAGGACTATATCTTTATCCATTTTATATTTCACCTTATTCATTTCAGATATGAAGTCTTTGCTTCTCTAGGGATTAAGAGAGCGAAGGTTATAAGTCAGTCTTGACTAGGTATTGAAAGAGAATGAATTAACCAGAAAGGTCAGAATTGTCTTGAGTCAGTTTCAGAAACCAGGCTATCTAAATATTCAAGGCATTGGAAGCCTTGGCCAATAGAATTTAAGTTCCCTATGGGAAATCTTGATTGTTTCATTTTTATATTTGTGTACTCAGAACGTTGCATAAACCCTAGTACATACTGGGTATTCTTATTAAGAACTTCATAAATGCTAATTGACTGACAAACTATTCAATAAGCGCTTTTTGAATTTTCAAATGTTTTAGATTAAGCCAAATTAGGGGAATATTGAATGGGTGACCAACAAACATTTATATGGAGCTGTAAATTTCTTCACACTATATATAATAATGCAGTTTGTGTGATTTGAAACAGTGAAATGTTCTGTTGTCTTGCAGTGTGTGCCATGAAAGAAACAATTGATGAAGAAAAAAAAAGCAAAACCAAACGGAAAAAAATGTCCCCTGAAACCATCTGTGGAGGTAAAGAAAAGTCAATCTGTCTGGCATATCTCAAAATGGAAGTCAAGGTTTAAAATATACTCCTAGCTTTGTCTGACCTTATGGTACAAAAACAAAACAGCTTATTCCCCTGACCCATAGAAACATGGACACAGATATAAAGAAGAGGCAAAAGAATGTTGGGAAACATGCTTTCTCACAATTGCAAATAAGAGAAGTTTGCATATAGGTAAGTTGAATGATAACAATAGAATTTTGAAATTGTATCCAATTATTGATAAATTTGTATGATTAGAATGAATCTGGTCTAAAAATGAATAGAATAAATGGATTCAACTAATCAGTCAATCAACAAAAACGTATTAAGTCATTTCCATGGACCAGTCTCTGTGTTAGGCTGAAAGGTATTAGTTCAGGTGTGCTTTAGTCCAGGTGTGAGGTGATGACTCCTTGCAGAAACAGGTGACGGCTTTGTGAGTGGAATGACAAGGATTTATATTAGAGATGTTGTGAAGATAGAAATGACAAGACAACAACAGAATGGATATGCAGGGTGACAGTGAAGGAGGAATGAAGGAGAATGATACTGAAGTTGTGAAGCTGGGTGACTGAAAGTGTGACAGAACCCTTTACAAGACCAGGAAAAATAGGAATATGGAAGGAGAAAACAAATAATGAGGTCTGTCATTGAGTACCCACTATACAGAATGCATAGTGTTAGATACAAAGGAAGGTAAGAAGTGCTCACTGCCTTCACATGGCTTATTATATAAAAGAATTGAAAAGCCACATAAGAAAGTCTAATGGCATGGGTTTGGAAATATTGAGATTAGTGGTAAACTAGCTACTCCCTCTTAGATGACTTCCAACTTAATGGGGCCAAATCCACCTTTTTTAACTTCTCTCTTTACCTGGTCCCTGAATCCAGAATTTCACTTTGTCCTTCATTCAGAAATAGACTGGGCTAGAGAGCAATGAAGGAGCTAAACTCTGTTGTCAAAACCATCCTCAAACTTGCCAAACACTCTTTACTTTTAGGTCACTATTTTGATTAATTTGGGCAGGGTATATTGAATCATGGGGTCCAATTCATGTGATGTGTTACCAATTTGGGGAATTTATAAAGGCATTAAAAACCAATGTAATTATCTCTCTTATTACTTCTATGTTCCCATTTGAGGTAGAATGACAGACAGAGAGAGAGAGTTCTAAACTTTGTCCCTTTCACTTTCACGTACACAATGCCATCATAGCCCAAATTTTCACAATAAAGCATACAGATCAGAAATAGTTAAAATTATAGAGAGCCAGCCTCTATATGGTTTTGGGGTTCTGATTGGCTTTCGGTGGCATCAGATTGTTAAGACAGGAAAAAGAAAATGAGAACAACCAGACTAGTGGTTAGCCCATGTTGCTCTGAACTCTGTGGGCTTTGGAGTTTATTATATACTGATTTCAAACAAAGAACACAAAGAAAGAGTCATAGTTGTAAAGAGGTAACAAATCATACACAACCCATTAAAGTCTAAAGAGTAAATGGTCAAATTCCAACCATCAATTAGTAGGGGATAATTCTGGGAGCGGAAATATTTTATGGAGATGCTCTGGATTATAGGTTTGCAACTGGTCAAATAAAGTCCAGACTAAAGGCTCCAGTTTTATCTAAGTAAGCAGTCTTATCTAAGTAATGTTTGTTAGGGTTCAGGCTTCTTAATTATCAAGGAAAGGAATCATTAACTCAGTAGATGCTGGTCTGCTAAAGACTCAAAGCTTTCCAATAAGAATATTAAGAAAGGTGGGGATCTAAAATTGAGTCAAAAGAGGAGCCTCAGATTTTTACCTTAGATGGTCCATTCTGTCTGCGTCCTGACATGCAGGGCAGAAAAATCATACACACAGCTTTACTTGCCGATGATTTTGTAATGGGATCCAGATAAAATATCTATTATAGACTCTGTTTCTCTAAATGACTCTTAATAGCCTTTTGGAGGGATCAAGTTGTTTTTGGATTAACCTACCTGCTGGTACCAGAGCATTTCGGGGCTCAGGTGATCAGAACCAAACACAAAGACTGCCTCAGCCTGGATTGGTCATGTAGGGAATCCAGATAACAGGCTCTAAATTTGATCCTATTTCTCCAATGGCTCTCTACATCCAATGGCTCTCAACATAAAATCAACAAACTTTTTACTTAGAACAGGTTCTTAATCTTTTTTGCTTGACATGGACTCCTTTGGCAGGTTAGTGAAGTTCATGGATTTCTTCTCAGAATATTGTTTTTGAACTGAAGTAAAATGCATAAGATTACAAAGGAAATCCATTATTTTGAAAAAAATAATGAAACCAACTTATCAACTCTTGTTCTAGAATAACCTGGTATTAATTAGTTGGTTGTCCTTTGTACTGGAAAAGGACCAAAATGACATCACTGGCTGATGTCCTTTGACTTATGCTTAAATTGGGTTTAAGTGAGGCAGAGTTGTACAAAGTCTTGGGCCACATTCTGTCTTTCAGAGTTTTTCAAAGTCCAATGATAAGACAAAAATCAAGGTGACCATTAAAGGCTTGGCATACAGTGGATGCCTTGGTGTCTGACAACTAACCAAGCTCTAAGCATTCCACTGCTCCTGTTTTATCTCCTTCATGGGCATTAGATGAATTATCCTCATCAGGCCCTTTTACTGGAGGAATTCTTTGCATGTCTAGGGGTAACACCTCTCTAATTTACCCAAGAGTTTGAAACCAATGGGTTACCCTCAACCCTGCCCACCCACAAAGACAGTTTACAAGGGTATGGCTGCTGAACATGTTACATTTTCTTGGTGCCTCAGATGAAAGCTGGATAACAGACACCAAAGTAGGAAAGCAGTTAAAAGAGAGTATTCCTCAGGGAAGAGTAGTACTTCAACTGTGAGGTATTATTAGTAATTAAAATGGAAAATATGGACTTAAAAGAACTGGCAAACTGTGGATTTGCTATCTGCCTCTTAGAAAGAGGCTCAATGGGTCACTATCTATTGGAGTTCTCTAATAGGTGAAATTCAGCCCCAATAGGATGCCTCTTACACCATCTTCATGGTATCTCCGCTGACCTAAGTGGGTGAAGACAGTCCTATGATGGCAGAGAGTCTGGTTAGTCTCAAGCTTCAGCCCCTAAGACCATTCTCATTTCTCTCTTAGAGTGTTCCTTTGCCTGATTCCCCAGATACTCAAGTACAGATCTCAATGCCTATGTTTTCTTGTAAATTTCTTCTTCTTTCTCCCAAAATTTCTATCCTCTTCCTTTTTTCAGCAAAAGGAAAAAAAAAGACTGTCATTGTGTGGGATCCGCCTTATGTTGCTCACAGAGCACTGACTTCTATTTCTCTACTACACAGATTATTAGAGTCCGATAGGCATTCTATATGACAAGTTCAAGTAAAGTACACTTGAGAAGAGTAAGGGATCACTTTTGAACATGATGATCAAGGAAAGTCACATAAAGGAGGTTCCATTTGTGATTGGCAGGATTTAACGAAGCAGAGACAAACTTTGGAGGAGTTGGAAATCATTAATCCAGATCAAGTGAAGACAGGTGAGCTAGAGGAAAGATGGGAACAGGATGAAGGAAAGTGTAGAAGAGCAGGAGAGGGAAATAAGGAACCTCATCATTGTAATATGTACATAGGACAGCCACCCTCACCTTAAGAGGTGCATAGCTACCCTAGCTTTACTCTCTTGTCTGTTTCTTCACCCCAACATGCCCTTACACTGGTATTTCTCTGGATTTTCTAGGAAAGGACTATCAAACAGCTACAACCCATACCCTCTTATGATCCTAAGGGTAACCCTGTTGTGGGTGGAAAATTATTCCATTATTTTGAGGCATCTGTTGAAAAAGTAGATAGAAATTTGGTTTTGGAATCAAGATTCAAATCTGACCAATTCCTATTACTAGAAATTTACTTGCTGTATGACCCTGAACAAGTAATATAATGTCTCAGTTTCCTGAACTGTGAGATATCAATAATACTATATTCTTCACAGGGTTACTGTGAGGATGAATGAGATAATATTTGTACAAAAAAACTTTACTATACTGCATGGCACATTTTAGGTTCTATATAAATGTTCATCCCCTTACTTTCCCTCTACTTGACATTGTAGTAAATAAGTCCACACCAGTCTGCTTCTTATCTACACTAAATCAGGTATTTATAATGCAAGCTTTATTAACTATTTTTGACAGTTATTTTTCCTTCATTTCTTTTTTTTTTAAACCCTTGTACTTCGGTGTATTGTCTCATAGGTGGAAGATTGGTAAGGGTGGGCAATGGGGGTCAAGTGACTTGCCCAGGGTCACACAGCTGGGAAATGGCTGAGGCTGGGTTTGAACCTAGGACCTCCTGTCTCTAGGCCTGACTCTCACTCCACTGAGCTACCCAGCTGCCCCTTCCTTCATTTCTTTTTTAACTTTTTCAAGTCTTATTTTTTATATTTTTTCCCAAATTACATGTCGATACAATTTGAATAATTGTTTTCTGACATTTTGAGATCCATGTTCTCTTCCTATCTCCCACACCTTCCTCCTCTCTGAAATGGTAGGTAATGTGATATAGTTTGTACATGTGCTATCATGTAGTACATGATTCCATGTTACTCATGATATGAAAAAAACTCACTTATTATACTAGAGAAAAATTCATGGTGAAAATAAAATGAAACCTGGTATGCTTCAATCTGCATTCCGACTCCATCAATAATTTTTATGACTATGAATAGTCTTTTTCATCTTGAGTCCCTTGGAGTTGTCCCAGATCCTTGAATTGTATATAAGTTATATTATCTGATCATTGTACATTATTGCTGTTTCTGGGTACAACATTCTCCTGTTTCTGCTCACTTTCATTTGACTCACTTCATATAACTCTTTCTAGGTTTCTTTTGTGATTTGTCTTGTTCATGATTTCATATGTAACAATAATATTCCATCACAAGCACATAGCACAACTTGATTAGCCATTCCCTAATTGATGGACATTCCTACAGTTTCTAGTTCTTTGCCTCCCCAGAAAGAGCTGCTGTAAATATCCCTTTGTATAAGTACCTCCTTCTTTGATCTCTTTCAAATATAGTGGTATTGCTGGGTCAAAGGGGATGCACAGTTTGATGGTCCTTTGGATCCAAATTGCTTTCTAGAATAGTTGTATCATTTCAGAGTTCCACCAACAGTGTATTAATGTCCCAATTTTCCCACAACCACTCCAAAATTTTTCTTTTTCTGTGTTTGTCACATTAGTGAATCTGATAGGTATGAGATCATACCTGGGAGTTGTTTTAATTTGATTTCTCTAATTAATAGTTACTTGAACTTTTTTATATGACTAAAGATAGTTTTAATTTCTACATCTGTGAATTGTCTGTTCATATATTTTGGCATCATTAACTCAGTATCAAAATTACTTAATGGTAAGGGAAAACTAAAATATAAAAACAAAAAAAGGTTACTCAATATAATGTAGATGTAGGAATAATTAATATATCAGAGTCTACACATAACCATATACTCTCACCATTCAACACTCATGTAGTATGGATAGAAAGGTGAGAGGGGGAGTTTCATACTTAACAAAAACCTATTAGGATGTCATCTGAATTAGGACAACCAACTGGGTCAGGGGAATTCAGCTCTACTGAAGGCTTTGATATCTGTGGTCTCCACCCCACAAAGCTGCTTCTCTACTAACTGTGCCTCTTTGGGTTTTCTCTACTTTATTGCTGGGCAATTCTTTTCCTTTTCTTAACTCATGCTGATGAAGCAGTAACAAGTTCTTGTAATAGACAATCAACGTTAAAAAGGTGCTGAGAAAATGTTACTCTATTGCCATGATAAGTGGTTCATTGAAGCCAGAGAACTGCAAAACTACTCAGGCAGGATCTATGAGCAATACAGAAATTTCTAGCTAGCTTTTCATTCAGTAGGGTGATAGTTTAGTCAATAAGCTTTTAGCCTCTTTTTACAATAAAGCAGAGATTACAACATAATCCTTTACTTTGGCTCATTGGCACTCAAACAACCCAGCCAGCTCTTCACTCAGCAGCCTGTTGTGCTGTCCAATCACTTTTCAGCCAATGTTTACAGTAAAGCAACTGCAGAGGCTATCTTTCCCCCTTTACTTTTTCCTGTTTAACCCAACGAGCAACAGAGAACAAGTAGGCACGTTGGAGAGGTTTTAACTCTCACAAATGGTTAAAAATAAGTTCTAAAGGGTGATAGCTGAACTCAACTCTCTTCCAAAGAGTTTCAGTTTTTCTCCCAACTAATCAGCAATTCCCAACACAGCAGTTGAAGGTTGCTGTCAGTTAACTCTCCTGCTATCCTTCTAGCTATTTCCTTTGTTTTCTCAGCTTGACTCCCTTTGAATGGTTTCTGTAACTCTCTTAGGCTGTCAAATCATAGCATCCTGGTGCTCAATGACTCACCTTTCCCTTCTGAAATAAAACTCACAAAATCAATCTTTATGTTAGTTATGAAATCAATGGTTCTTATTTATTCAACCTATAGTCTCCAAAATGTTATTGACTCACCACTTTGAGTTGTAATCTCTCATGATCTAAAAAGTTCCATGCAAATTAACTATGGGACTCCAGTGTCATGCATTTCTCTGTCCTCCAATATGATTCTTAGTTCTCTCTTTAGATCTCCAAATGGTCTATGCTTGTCACATTTTATCTGAAAACTGTCTTGCTTCACATTTGAATTTTTATCAGTTTCTCTTAAACAAACATTTTCCTGCCCCTTTTTATAACCAAACTACTAAAGAGTCCATACTTTACATTTTTACCAGGTAAGTTAATAGATCTATTTTGTGCTCCCCAAAGTTCATTTTTTTCTTTTTTCAGTAATTAAAATTTTCACATATGATTGAAAGCTGTTCCTTACTTCAAGAAGAAGGAAAATCAAAGCATGAAGAACTGAATAATGGATTAATGCCCTCCCTTCCACCTCTCTCAGTTGTTCTTTTAGGGTAAATCATTAGATATCATAGAACAATATTCTCTATAATAAATCTAACTTTTAAAAAGTAAAATGTAACACATATTCCCTACTCTTGAGACTAGCTGTATGAAGAGCTTTCATCCTACTCTGAAACTGCTGAGATCATGAAATGAATAAAAAGTTCATTTTGAAAAACAAAACCTCATATAAACTTTTGGGAATTCAGGCCTGAATCCTGTTGGTGGGAACCTAACATCACTTACAAACACTTCAGCATTCAATTTGAAGAAAAACTCTAGCAAAATAGAAAACATAGAGATGAATGATAAACTGTGATTTCTTCACTTGAGTAAACCAATTGGAGACATGCCTAAGAACAAAGTCCAACTGTTATTTTCCATTATTATACCTTTTGGAAAAGGAAAAATAAATAAATAACTTTGGAATAGAATTGTTTTTCTTATATTTTTTCAACCAGATGAATTTTGTTATTGTTATTGTAGTTGTTCCTGTTCTTTCCTTTAAAGAAACAAAATAACAATGGATAGAGTCACAGAAGTCAACATACATTAGAATAAAAGAAACTTTTGATTATTAGCATTTGGAGAGAATCTCATAAGCCCCGATTTCTTTTTGCTGCCTCCCATTTCCACCTCTATTCTTCTGTGCTCCAAACACATACACAGAGAATAATTCCTAAAGTGCTTGCACCTTACAGAAAATGTTCTTTGACCCTGGAATATATGAAAAGGGTTATATTCACCAACACGACCTGAAAAATCTTTGATTTTGACTTTTGCCCTAAACTTTTTGATATGGAGAAAGAATACATTATACACATTGATGAATATGAAAATAATGATGAGAGTGTTATAGGTTAGCACTGAAGTTAAATAAGAGACTGGCTAGTGCTAATTAGTTCTATGATGGCATTTAAAATTCTAGAGCCCTGAGCCTATCTATAAAACAAAAAAAAAATTATAGTTTCTCCCAGATATACAAGGTGAACAGTGAACAAATGTAGTGCTTTTTTGTGACTGTTAAGTAAGAACTGCCTATTAATGTAACTACAGATTGGCCTGAAAATTACTTCTTTTTATTATGTTCTCAAATATTTTTGGAACCTTCTATTCTATTCTAATTTTGTTCAAGAATATTGTCTTTCTAATGGAGGGTCCCTTGATCCATTTTCCTATATCAAGCTGCATGCCCCTTCTCCATGAATAATAGGACTAGAATGTAAAGATCACTTTATGGTTACAAAGCATTTTCTCAGACATCATTGCTTTTAATTATCACAATGGCTCTGAGAATTAGGAAGCAAAAGTATCATCAATTCATTTTATTAGGGGAGGAACTGGGGCTAAGAGCACCCAGGTGACTTCAAAGGTCACACATTTAGTAAGTGGCAAAAAGCATAATTAAAGGCTAGTTCTACTGATTACATTAGTGCTCAATTTTTTACTTTAAAATTTAAGTTTTGTACTTTTTCCTATGCAACCTGTGGTATTTGATAAGAAACCCCAGTGTTATATTCGACAAATAACTGCCAAATGTTCTTTTAGAGAATATTTTATGAAGACTCCCATCTTCTGTCTCTTAGGTAACTTGTCCCTATATCTTCAAAATTTCCTGTGTTCAATTTTTTATATTGAATTTCTATTGTAAATTTCTATGTGAAATTATCAGGAAAGGCATTGTTGTTATTGCTGTTGTCAGGTACCCCGAGAATATCAGTCTTTCAAATTTATTTAAAAAACATTTTTAATGCTTTCTATGTGCCAGGCAATGTGCTGATTTCTGGGGACATAAAAAAAGACAACCCATCCTCCAACAAACCCCGCCCCTATTAGTTTTTATTCTAATGAAAGGAAACATGCAAATAACTAAGCAAATACTATATATACAGAGAGTCAGTAGACAGTAATCTCAGAAGGAAAAGGCAATAGTTAGCTGATGGAACCAAGAAAGGACCCCTATCCTTTGAGCTAAAAAACAAAACAAAACAAAACAGGGAAACAAAGAAGCAAAGGAGAGAAGAAAGAAAAGTATAGGAATGGGAGGCAGACGATGCAAATGGTCCAGAGAAAAGAGATGAAGTGTCATATGAGAGATACATCAAGGGTAGTTGGATCTCAAAGACTGTGTGAAAGGGAAGCAAAGTATAAAATAATTAGAAAGGTAGGAAGGAGGCAGGTTATAGGGAACTTTAAATCACTGGTGTCAAATTCAATAGAAACATGGGACCCCAATCCATACAAAAGGATCTCCACGAGTCACATAGTTACTTAATTTTAAAATGTAATGTTATCTATGCTTTACTGTATTTTCACTTACTTTGTTAAATATTTCCCAATTACATTTTTTTTAAACCCTTGTACTTCGGTGTATTTTCTCATAGGTGGAAGATTGGTAAGGGTGGGCAATGGGGGTCAAGTGACTTGCCCAGGGTCACACAGCTGGGAAGTGGCTGAGGCCGGGTTTGAACCTAGGACCTCCTGTCTCTAGGCCTGACTCTCACTCCACTGAGCTACCCAGCTGCCCCTCCCAATTACATTTTAATCTGATTCAGGAGTGAAGTGGGCTACATACAATTGTTTGCATATTTGCCATTTTTATTTTAAATGGCAAAGCCTTTATATTTGATCTTGGAAGTAACATGTAACTACTGGGGTTTATTGAGTAGAGGAATGGCATGGGAAGACCTTCACTGTAAGAAAATCACTTTGGCAGCTGAAGGAAGTAAGGGTTGGAGTGGGGAGAGACTTGAAGCAGAGACCAATTAGAAAGATACTGGAATAGGCTAAATAAGAGGTGATAAAGATATGAAATAGGGACAAGTGCAAAGTATTTTAAGTTTTATAAAGTGGATCTAAAAATAACCATTATTTAATTTGATACTCACAAAAGACCATCACAGGTATTCATTAATCCCACTTTAAAGATAAGAAAGCTGTGGCTCAAAGATAATGTGACTTATTCAAGGTCACCTAACTAGTACATTTTAGAGGAAGGATCTGAACTCATGTCTACATAACTCTAAGGTCAGCATTTCATCCCACTGACGCCCCCTACTCCCCAATCATTGATTCCTTCTATCTATCCAATAGTAATTAAAATATGTTTCAATATTCATTTAACATATTCTATTAGCATTTTCCAATTTTCTAGGTATCAAAAATATTTTCAAGCACGCATTAGAATTTATTATTTATTTATTAGCAAGTATTATTATTATTTATTAGCATTATTTTATCTGTGTTCAAAAATATTAAGATTAAGGGAGGTCATATATTAAATTCATTAGTACAAAATGGTATTGGTAAGACATAAAGAAACTATAAGAGAAAGGGTGGAAGGACATTGACAACCATGGAAAGGATTATAGTTTCCTCTTGAGTCCTGAAAAGAGAGTTGGACTGAGAAGCAAATACAAAGAGGTTCTGATATCTATTGTGAGATATTCATTTAACAATCCCAACAAATATCAATTCTCATTCACATTGTGAGCCAGTATCCTGAAAGTGCTCTGAGAAGGCAGCCATGGGGAGGCATGTTTTGATCAAGTCTGCTGCTTTTCCTTTCAAAGTGAATGAGATAATGCAGCTGTGGAACAGCACTTTTTAATCAGATCAGCAGGATCCCATTGAAACAGAGTACAATGCAGCTGTAAGATGGTGTTTCCTTAAAACAGGTGCCCTGCTCTCCTTTCCTTTTCAAAAGATGAAAATGGATAGCTCTCATGGAGGGTCCAAATTAAGGATTCAAGGACTGGGCAAGACATATTTCCCCCAAGGCTTTGTAATAGTGTGACTTGTAATAGAACAAGTTGAGTTATTTCTTCAAAAGAATATGCACACATGTTAGTGTATGCATATATATTTGTATATGTACATGCGTGTGAATATATACACATACACATGAACATATAGACATATATACAGAAAAATGTAGATATATACATTTGGACATCTATCTATTGTAGTTAGAGATTTGCTTGAATCTTAGAGAATTAAAGTGATTTATTCATGATTTCAAAGGATTCCAAAGAGTCCATCACATGCCTCTCCTCCCAAAACTTATATATATATACATATATATACATATATATGTATACTTACACACACATATATGCACAAACTTTTAGCAAGTATATGTTTGCAGATACAAATATATGTATGCATTCATGCAATAGGAATATAAGTATGCATATATATACATATATGTAATCAACCTTGCAGGTATATGTATATGTTCAGATATTGAAAGGAAACTATAGGAACACAATTGCATAAGGTCTTGGTAAATGAGATTTCAAAGAGACAATGCTATGTTTTCTTTGAATCAGGGCTCAAAAACTTTATGGTAGTGATGTATGAGATAGACGTGGATTTTTAACCTGAGCACTGCTGGTGGCAGAGAGACATAATATTGGGTTCTGAAGGAAGCAAAGGAGAGAGAAACTCTAGTAAGAATTTTGTAATGAAGTCCAGAGACCAGAAAGCTGAATTCTGGGGTATTCCAGCTGATTATAGGGCCACTGACCAAGGTTTGCAACCTTGATCTTTTCACATTCAAAATGGGACAACAGGAGGCTCCAAGGAATGAATGCCTTAGCTATTAATAGGTACCAAATTCCTGCCAAGGAATATATTTATCAAACACTGAAGTTCAATCTCTCTTTTGCTCTTTCTTTCTGTCCAAATGGGAAAGTTTATTGTGTCCTTAAAGCTGCTGTTTTTCAGTCATTTGTCTAATTCTTTGTGACCCTACTGATAATACATAGAAACCCAAGTCCTTCTATTCTCTTGTCCAAGTTCCTGTTCATTGCTTTGTATCATTATCTATCCATCTCATCCTCTGCAATTTTATTTTCCTTTTTCTTCAATCTTTCCCAATACCAGGGTCTTTTCCAATGAGTCCTACCTTTTCATTTTGTGACTAAAGTTTTTAAGCCTTAGCTTCTTTTTTTGATCTTCCAACGAATAATCTGAATTAATTTCTTGAAGTATTTACTGATTTGATCTCCTTGCTCTCCAAGGATTTCTTGAATGTTTTCACTAGCCTCGCAATTTGAAAGTATTAATTCTTCAACTCTTAAATTTCCTTATTTCAACTCTCACAGCTATACATTACTATTGAAAAAAACAACATAGCTTTCACCATATGGACCTTTGTTGGCAAACTAATATCTCTGCTTTTTAGTATGCTGCCCAGATTTGCCCATAGTTTTCCTTCCAAGGAGCAAGTGTCTTCCAAATTCATGCCTGCTGTCCCTGTCTACAGTGATCTTTGAGCCCAAGAATATAAAAACTGACATTGTTTCCATTTCCATTCCAGAAAATGATGGGTCCAGTTGCCAAGATTTTTGTTTTTTAGATATTAACCTCCAAGAAAGCTTTTACACTTTCCTTTTTCATCCCCATCAAGAGTCTTCTTAGCTCTTCAGTTTTTGCTATCAGGGTCATATCTTCAGCACATCTGGGATTGCTGATATTTCTCCAGCAACCTTAATTCCAGCTTTTGATTCATCCAGTCTGGCATTTCACAAGATGTACTTTGCATATAGGTTAAATAAATGAGGTGATAATATGCAACCTCATACTCCTTTTTCAATCTTAAATCAGTAACCTTCAAATATCTATTTAAATAATTTTTGGTAACTATATTAAATTGGGTAAATCTTAACAGTTTTTTTAAACCTTTACCTCCTTTCTTAGAATCAATACTGTGTATTGGTTTCAGGGAAGAAGAACAGTAAGGGCTAGGTAATCAATGGGGGCTAAGTGACTTGCCCAGGGTCACACATCTAGGGAATGTCTGATCCTTAACTGCTTTTGACCTGTATGTTTCTTTATTTGTGAATTGGAAACTTCAAAAGAGAGATCTAGTGGCTAGAATTTGTACAGAGACACAATAAGGACTGAAATTCAAGTCTCAGTCTAAAGAGCCAGGCTTTAGGAACCTCCAAACTAATGAGAGAGAATCTTAATGAGTTTTCAAATTTTTAAACCTTATTACTTCCCAAAATAAAAATTAAACTGGATCATTTCTTTTTAACATGTCATCAGAGTAAAAGTAGTTTAGACTGTCTCTTAGGAGGAAAAATGGGCAAGGTTGAGTCCTACAGTCCCCTCTATTGTCTCCTTTGTTCAAATACTCTCTTCTTAGGAATGGAATGAGAGTGATGACTAAAGAACAGATCCAACTGGAAGAAATCTGTATAGAATATATACATGAGTATTTGTATATGTAGAAGCATTTGTCTACATATTGCATGCATATGTATGTATATGCCTATGAATGGGACCTACCCATATTCCATGGTAAGTCCCAGCCAAAAGAAAGTATGAGAGCTTTATTTTCTTTAACTTGACAATCTTGCCAAGAAGCACAAAGTCTAGATTTCTGCTCAAGTTGAAAGTAATGTCTTATGACTATGAGAATCAATTTATTTTCTGTGCTTTCTTCATGTTAAGCCTGAATTCATTTCTACCTCAATATGGAGATTCTTTTATAAGGGGAATGATGCAATTAAGCTGGGTACCTAAATGAAATGAATTCATGTATATTTTTTCTTCTTCATTTTCCCTCAGACCTATCTGTTTAATACTCTCTCTTTCTCAGACCTTCACTCCCCTAGCTCCAACTGCCTTCCTCCCATCTCTTTTCAAATATTTTTTGTCTTTCCTGCTCTTTCTTTGTTTTGTCTAAAATTGCTCTCAGGAATGGATCAGTTAATACTCTTCTGGATCAGTTTCTGGCTCATATTGATACCACTTCCCAGCTTCCTTGTCACCCTGGAAATTCCCTTTAAATTTGTGGCCTCCTCATTTTGGAACAGTTCCTTATATCTGCAGGCTCCCTTGTCCCCATGGCGAGTTATATTAATATTATTATGGAGAAGCTAGATTGCATACCAGATAGAGCACCAGGCCTGAGTCAGGAAGACCTGTGTCAAATGCTCCCTTAGACACTTAAAACTTTGTTTACCCTAGTTTACTCATCTGTAAAATGCAATAATAATAGCACCCACTTCTTAGGATTTTGGGGAAGATCAAATGAGATAATAATTGTAAAACAATTGGCATATGCCTGGCACATAGTCACTACTGTAATTATTATTTTCATCATATTTTTAAACAAATAATTTAAAATTATTCAATGAAATTTATAAAGTAACAATCTTGGACAAGTCATTATCTTCCATTATTCATTTAAATTTAATGTTCTACAAACTGTAGCATAGGAAGATACAATAGCTATTTTGCAATTGAAGAAATATTAGAATTTACGCTGGTATTTTATAAGCTAACACTGGTAACAAGAATTATACACACACACACATACACACACACATATATATGCATATATATATGCCTCATCCATTCTCACATGACTTTGATTTCTTCTGCTTGGCTTCTGTATTTTGAAAACTTTTCTTGCTATATATTTTGGAGATTATGAATATATAGCAAGTGGATATCTACATAAATCATTGTTTTAAAGATTTTTTAACCAAAAATAATTTGAATAATAATTCAAATAATTGTGAATAATAGTTCAGTCTGTGAAAATATATACTAGTTTCTGTAAAGTTTATTTGTTGAGTTCCCCAGGATATTTTGAAGTTTATGTTTGTCATGTGAGGTTTGTCATATCATGGCTTAATCCATGAAATAAAGTTGTTGTTATTGTTGTTGTTTTATATTTATGAAGCTAGCCACCAGGCCATGTCTCACAAGTGTTAAATTTTTATGGTATACTTGCTATTTAGTAAACATTTCTGGTAGGCAATGTAATGATCACTAGCAATAAAAAGAGAGAGATAGTCCTTGTTCTCAAGGAGCTCACATTCAAATAGGGAAGTCAACATGTTGACTACAATGTAGGAACAAGCTATAAAACTGGAAATAATCAACAGTTCCAGAATGAAAAGGAATTGGGAAAGGTTTCTTCTAGAAGGTGGAATCTTATTGGAGACTCGAAGGAAGTTGGGAAACAGAGAAGAGGAAGAAGACCATCTCAGTTGTGTGGAACAGTCAGTGAAAATGCCTGGAGTTAGGAAATGAAGGTTTAGTTAATGGAACATCATGAAGGCCAATATCATTGGATCTTAGAGTATTTTGGGGGCAGGGGAAATAGAAAGGAAAGAATGGTTAAGACTAGTACGGTAGGGGATGATATGAAGGGATTTCGATGTCAAATAGATGAAATTATTTTTTGATCCTTGGGTGGTAAGCAACTGAGATTTATTGAGTGTGGTAATGTATTACACAATATCTATCATGTCTTTGCATAATCAGCATGGATCCCTAAATCAAGATTTGTTATGGATAAACCTTTTGTAATTTCTAATGAACCTGTCCCTGAATTGCCATCACAAACCTCTAAGTTTCCATATATGAACTTGAATGTCTCAGCCATTTGATAGATTATTTCCCCCCATCCCCACCCTCCTACATAACGAGAGCTAGCTTCATGTGAATTAAATCTTTAGGGAACCTTTTGGTTCCACTTTTTCTTGGTTCCTTGACATTTCCTAGACTCCACGTGGAGATAAACTTCTTTCAAGCACATTCAACAAATACATAAGTGTGTAACTATTACCATCCTCTAATTAGTAATAAGATGTCTGCTTGTTAGAAATGACTTGTTCTTATCTGTTTACCACATACTTTAAGAATGTCTATCAATCTCTTTCCTCCTTTTTTTACAATGAAGTTGCATCTCTTAAAGCTGCCTAAGATAATGGGTTTTAAGTTTTGTTATAGTATGTGGAATTTTGTGTAGATACTTGGCAAATTTATGACCCATTTTATAGTTCCATAAATGTACATTAACACTGATTTTGCAAATGTCCTTTAAAAATGTTCATCCTATTTAACTTTGATTTTATACTGTTAATAAGACTCAAAATACTCAACCTTAGTATTCTCTTTGATGTTCCTAAGTCCAATCTGTCTTGCCTGAAGGAGATTAATATATAGATGTGATCATCATTCATTGGTTAAATGTGAACTCTGGATTCAAACTTGGAGCCAACAGATTGTATGCCTTCTACTTGTGCATTACAAACACTATACTTATGGTATCCAAATGACATTTTAATATTTTTGGAGAATGATTCTTTAAAAAGAAGGTGCTGTATAATGGGATTTTCTATGAAGCCTTAGAGATGGATATCATCATTACCATCAAGTGATTAATAAGATATTTTGTTTTATCAACTCTTTCCATAATTTGGAAGTCATAGTTGGTTCTATTTAAGTGAGATGGTAATGAATTAAAAGTTAGACAGAAATATAATGGGCCAAACTGTTTCCCTAAAAATAAATTAAAATTACTCTTAAATCTATTGTTTATGATATTCTACTGGGAGTGTGTTTAAATAGATGTGTGTTAATGGTTAATGATTAAATAATAATGGTTAAAGGAGGTACCAGCTTTTAAAACATGCATCTATTTTGGTAATTCAGTCATTTTTCACTCATGCATGACTCTTAGTAAGCCCATTTGATGGTTTCTTTGCAAAAATACTGGAGTAGTTTGCCATTTCTTCCCCAGTCCATTTTAGTTTAGGACCTATTATTCTAGTAGTGTTGAGAGTGACTTATGAGCCCATCCATTCTAAAGTCCTAATTTTATAGGTAGGAAACAGGCTCAGTAAGATAGAATGACTTAATCTAGATAACACAGGTAATAGCAACAGAAGTAGAATTTAAACCTATGTTCTCTGAATCCAGAATTAGTATCCTTTGTCTTATAATACACTACCTCTCAACTATTAGTTGAACTTATGCCATTAGATTAGAAAAAAGGCATTTCAGAATTCCAATCTAAATATCTCAATCTACTCTTCAAAATCATTTGAGACTTTGTAGTTTTTGTTGCCAACTATTTCATTATTAGCTAGCACTTCTAGAATTCTAGATGAGTGGTGATTCCTAATGCCCTTTGGTTCTTTAGTCTTTCCTCTTTAGATTTAAGTAAACTTTTAATTCCACTTTTATTTCATCTAATTTAGTAGTGGAATTATTTCTTATGATTGCACTAAATTTATTTGTAATATATTGTGAAACTTGGAGTTGAAGATATCTTTGACATGGAAATATGCTCTTACATATAATGAATAAGATCTCTTTCTAAATTTTTTCTATATAGTATGTAAAATGAAGTATTGGTGATGTTAAATACTACTACTACTAATTATTATTATTAGTAATAAATAATAAATAATATTTGTGCATAATAAAAGCTTTTATAAGTTGTCTATTTTATATTTGCTCTTATTTGACCAATTAAACAATCAGGGCCATCCACATTGAAATGTTTCCTCAGAAAAGGGAGGAGGGATGTGATGTTTTCCTGCTGTATCTGGCCTTCTTTTGGTGCTAGAATATGAAAAAGGACCTTTCATTCTGTGATCTTCCATGCCAAACTGATCATAATAGTGCCAAATGATATCATACTACATTTCTCTGTTATCCCATCAATTTCTTTGACTCTTTTTTGAGAGCTAACACGATCTCTGGTATTGCCATAACTTGTCTCCTTTTTATCTTGTTTGATCATAAATTATTGCATTATCCATAGAAATGACAGGTGTATTTTTTTCATGCTCCTTATTTATGATATCACCCTATATGTCTAAGACATTTATTTTGACCTTTTCTTGGTATATGATACAAGTTGTTGGTATATAAAAAGTTTATGTCAAACTTCTTTCCAGTTTTCTTAGCAATTTTTGTCAAATATTGAGTTCTTACCCCAAAAATATAAGTCTTTGGGTTATCAAACATTAGATTACTATGGTTGTTTACTAATATATATTATGTACCTAATCACTTCCATTATCCACCATTCTATTTTTTAATCAGTACCAGAATGTTTTGATGATTACCACTTTGTGAAAGTTGAAATCCAGAACATTTAAACTGTCTTCTTTAATATCTTTCATTGATTGCCTTGATATTTTGACAGTTTGTTCTTCCAGATGAATTTTGTTTCCTCTTTTTATAGTTTGAAAAAATAATTATTTAGTCTGATTTGTAATTATCATCTTTATTATGTTGGCTTGGCCTACCCATGAGCAATTAACCTTAGTGCTTCCTCTAAAATTATCTTTAATTTATACTGACTAAATCTTACTTGTATTTAATAGTTTGCATGTTGCCTCCTTCATTAAACCGAGTTTCTTGAGAGCAGGGACTATCTTTTGTCTTTTTTTTTTTTTTTTTTTTGTATTTCCAGTGATTAGCACAGTCCCTTCCACATAGTAGATGTAAATGAATGCTTATTGACTTGACTCTACATTTTTGCATAATCTGGTCATTAAGCCAATTCTCCTTATAGATAAAGTCTTCTGCAATTTCTCATGACAAGGACCCAACTTTCCACAAATAAATTCACATGACTTATCTATTAGTTCAATGGTTCTTTGTCAACATATTCAGTGCTAAGTTAATGCAGATGTTTGCTGATAGACACCTGTACAGTCTATTCTTGGAACATATTCATCTTGTAGAATCTAGCTAGAGGTAAACCACATTCAAATTGCATCCAAAAAACCTAGATGTTATAAAGCTTGATGATTTTTCTGTGTTATTCCTTTTGGGATTTTGTAAGGGGATTTTTTTTGGTGACTATCATTTGTTTCTTTGTTATCTTTGTATTCATTTTTGTCTTCCTAGTGCCCTTAAAATCACAACTACTCCATCTATTGATATAGTTAGAAACTTAAGGTAATTTATGTGTAAATTGTGAAGAAATGAAGTTTTGCACAAAATAATAGCCAATTTTATCTTCATACAATGAATCAACACATAATACATCCTCCTATTATTTAGAGGAAAATTAAGTTTATGATATTCCCTATCAGCTTATGTAAGCCTTTATGTATTAATTATTATGAATGGATGACATTTGGTATCTGACTGTGTTTGACTCCCTCCCCAAAGGGTCGTGATATATGGACCACTCAGGAAGGTACTTGTTGAACTCTCTATCTATAATCAGGGAAAGGATAACAGGACAAGGATTGGGGATTGGAGGCCCTATCAGAATATTATCTATTAACTAGTTGACAATCAGGACTGGAGGCTATTAATCAGGTGGAAGCTGGAGATTTACTCTCTCCATTACCTCTGGCCCAGCCTGGCCACAGGCAAGCCAGAGAATAGGGAATGCCATTGATGCAGCTGTGGTGGTGATCTTATTCTCTTAGCTTTCTCACTACCAGTTTTTGGTGATGCACTAGCTCTCATAGTCTTTCAGGAAATAGCTTCAAGGTTATTCCTACCCTCTTCTTTATAGATCTCCCTGCCTCCCTTCACCACCCACTCAGAAATTTCCCAGTCCAGAGATTCCTGTCCAGAGACCTCCAGAGCTCTAGAGAAACCTTTTCAAAGTGGCTGTCAGGGATATTTATACCATGGGGCCAACCAACATTTGCCCTTGGCTCATGGCACATGGGAACATTCTGTGTCTTCCAACTGCCTTCCCTGTCATTCAAGGTGGTATCCATCACTTCCCAGATTATGAATATAACATTATTCATATGTGGAAAAGAAAGAAAATGCAATGAAGAACACTGAAAAGAGCAAATATATTTTAAAACAGCCTCCTATGAGGGATAAATTAAAAGTATTATGGTATAAATATATTATATATCACTATTTTAAATAAGAAAAAAGTTATGAAGTCCAAGTTTCCTTTCACTGTCTGTTCTATCCTTAGCTACATGACCACCATTTTGGGGTTTCTATAAAGTCATTCTTCAGTAACTATTATATTCAGTTTAATATAATATTTCTACCTATCATCACAAATTTGTAATCATAATATATATCACAGTACTACATCATGAAATAAAATTAGCATAACAGATTCAATAAGTAGGTCAGTTGTGGATAGTTCATTTAAGACAAAGTTATTATGATGCTTTTCATTCTAGGATTTAGCCTTTTTGAGATCAGAATTGTGAAAGAAATTTTATGCCCAAGTCCTATAGAAATAGTCATAGTGCACATAGATTATTCCTATATTGTGGGGATTTGCTACAAGTGGAAGTACCCATTCCCTTTCCACCCATATTTACTTTATTTAACAATAATTGAGAGCTAGTAATCAACTTTAAATCGGTTTCTAATTGGCTTTGTTGTTTCTTAATGCTATTGCTTCCTGGACTTGGGCTTGTAGACAGTTCAGCAAAAGTGCAAAGAGATGAAGAAATATCACTTTAATTTCCTCTCTAATGAGTCAACAAAAGAAAATATATCATAATCTGTAATTGCAGGCTACAAAACCATACTGATCCTCCAGAGGAAAAAAATGGGGGGAAATTATTCATCCTCTAATATTGAATGCCATGAAATTCTTTGAATGTCATTTAGTGACTCCTTCATTTTATGTACAAGAAGTGGAAAAGAATGAGGAATTTCCAGCTGAAATACAACTGACTCCAAATGCAATGATGACCAAATAAAATTATAGATGTATCCCATGGGTATTTCAATGTGAATGTGGGCAATGCAATATTATTACATAATAATTCCAGTTTCTTGAGTTGACAAATATTTATTCAGCACCTAATATATGATAAAGACAATCACTGGGAATAGACAGAATGGCAAATGATAGTCACTGTTCCCAAGGAACTCATAGTTTAATGGGGCAGACATTCAAACAACTATAAAAAAAATATATAGACAGCACAATTTTGAGATGATCTCCTAGAAAAAGGGAAGGGGATAGGTAGAGGTTTCTTGCCAAAGGAGGGATTTTACCTGATATTTGAAGAAAGTCAAGGAAGCCAGAAATCAGAAACAAGGAGAGAGAACATTCATCTAAAGGTACAACTAGTATCACAAATTTGGGACCAAATAGCTCTAGATGTTAGTCCTCTCACTAGGACTGATTATCATCCTAGGTAAATGAATGAGCTACCACAACAAAGAGTCTAGTATATAAAAAAACCAGAAAGATCCAAATATTAAAAAAACAAACTAGAAGAACCACATGGAGGCAAAGAGGAGGAACTATCCGATTTCAGTTTAGTATTTTTCCCAATGGATATCATCTTTCTTTGGAAGGAAAGATTTCTAAACAGAATATTGAATCTGGAATTAAGAAACCTACATAAAGACATTATGTCAACAATAGAATTTCAACCTAAACTCTATTTTGAGATCACATTATTCAGAACTCTCCATAAGATGTAGCAAGTTTTTACATGATAATATCTAATCCCTATATTTTTTTGTTGTGACTATTATGGTTGTGCTTGCTGTATTCTACAACATCCTCCATAAAAGTCCTTCATCAATGCTTCATCCTGGCAATAAAAGCTAACTACTTTTTCTGAGGCTCTTCTGCAAGCTTTATCAGGTTTTATTGAGTTGTGTGAAAAAGATGGAGGCACCAGGGATGTTAAAATATAATCTAAATGGCTGTGGGTACACACACTGGGTTGTAGGAGAGACAAGACCAGGATAGGGAGACCAGAGGTCACAGCTAAGCTGCTCCTAACTGACAAAAATGGCTGTTGGCCAACTGTCACTACTGGGCCAGAGTCTTTGAAACCAACAGGCAAGGTAAAAGGTTCTCACAGGTTTAATTATGTTTAACTAAAATAAAGGTGGGATAGGGATTTCTACTCTAAAACTTAAAACCTAAAGGGCAAATCACAGGGGCAAGGGGAGGACTTATTTACTCTAATCTTAGTGACCTAAGCAGGCAGAGCCCAAAGGAGCAGTGCAGGAGTCACTGTGAAGGCTTCAAACCTAGTTCCAGCCAGGCTTGACCAGCACAGCTTAGGGCTGAGGGTGGCTTTGAGGTTCTCATGGTAATCCACAGATGATCACAGGATGTACAAAGCCAAGGTGGTCCAAGGTATCCAAGTAGAGAGGGTGGGCTTGAGATGCTGTCTACCAGATCCCAAACTCCTCCTCCCCTTGGTGCTGCTCTGTAGTTCTTGTCCACTTATTAGAAACCACTACCACTCAGGATCCTAGGGAAATCAGAAAGCAGGCTGAGCTCTCCCAGGGCTAGCAACAGTTTATGCCAACCCCTAATGGAGTCTCTCTCAGGGCACACACCACTTCCTGCTCCTTCATTCCATCTTGGAATGCTCCAGTCCTTCCTGCTAGGTCCATCCTTAATACTTAATTAATTACTAACTAATCTTCCTCACAACAATTGGGAAGACTTCAAGTATGTTACTAATGATAAACTATCTTTTTTGCACAAGGATCAGCCTAGCTAAATATGGACAAGCTAATTACCAACATATTGGCAACTAGACAGTTAATTATTTGACTATTGATACATATGACACAGATTTGTTTATTTATTTTAATTCAAAGATATCTTTATTTTCCCAATTACATGCAAAAACAATTGTTTATTTAATATAATAAAATTATTCATTTTACATCTTTTAATGTCCTCTGTCTCTTGTTTGACCATAAATTCTTTCCTTTTCCATAGATCTGCCAGGCAAACTATTCTAGACACAGATATTATTTATGGATGTATAATCTTAATGTGCATATTTTTTATAAAGTGACAAATCTATGGTACTACATTTTTGTAGTCATATAACAGCACTAGAAGAATATTGATATTAAACATATGAACTTTTTAGGGAATAGTTTGTGGTTATTCAAATCAGTATACGATTTGTCAAAGATAATCTATACTGCTCTAATTCAGTTCTTGACTTGGTTCAGTGATGATCTGCAGTGTCTTTCTAACATTTGAACAATTGTGACTGATTTATTTAGCTCATTTAGAAGATCTGGCATTGTTCTCAGGCTTTATGGAATCATTATAGTGTCATACCATCTGAACTGCATCAACATCAATAGGAAATTCTTTCATTTCTAAATTTCTTTGGACATGCTCCCTGCTAATATAATATTCTTTTGGTTATTATTTATTTCCAAGTTTTATATCTCCCTTGATATTTTTAATCATAGGAACTTCTTCTGTGATTTTAATATCTGTGTAAATCAAGAAGTGAGCAGTTATTAAACACATACTATGTGACAAACAATGTGCTGTAATAGTAACAATAATAATAATAGCTTGAAATTATACAGTTTTAAGATTTACAAGATACTTTACCAATAATATCTCATTAACTAACTCATAACTAACAACTATAGGAGGTAAATGTTTTTACTATCCCATTTTATGGAAAGAAAATTATAGCAAAAATTAAAATGTCAATACATTAAAAAATAGCTTCCTGAATTCTCTTTTGTTTCTTGAATATTATTTCTTAACCTGAAAAGGATTTAGAAAGCAAAATAATTAATATTTGGATTTGGAAATAATTTTGTTCACTTGGGTGTTATTTTTGCAAAATATTTTAAATTTCCACATAACAATGCAATATGGTATAGTATAGTATAATGTAACATAACATAACACAATATAACAGCATAACATAACATAATATAACATATGATACAATATAACATGTAAAGAAGGCAACTCATAAGAAATAAAATTTTTATTATGGACATAGGAAAATACTTATATAAGTAGCTAAAATAGCAAAGTTCATATTTCAGGTACATTTAGACTCTCATATTATGTGACTATGCTAAGCTCAGAAGGAGGGTGCAGGAATAAGACACTTTTTGCTAATAGAATTAAATAAGGCTAAAGAAGAAGAACCTAAAAGAACCTTTTGCTGATTGTGATGTGTTACACCAGTATTCCAGAAACCTAGTTATATAAAGAGATTTGAGAACACAGACAGTGGTGATCTTTAGTTTTTCAAGTTGTTGTTCAGTTATTCAGTCATATCCAATTCTTTAGGAACTCATGGACCATAAAATGCTAGTATTGTCCATGAGGTTTTCCTGGCAAAGATACTGGAATGGTTTGTCATTTCCTTCTTGATTGGAATAAGGCACACTTGAGTTTAGTAACTTCCCCAGAATCACACAACTAGTTTTATCCGAGGCAGGATTTTAACTCAGGATTTCCTGGCTCTAGGGCTGGTGCTCTATGAACGTAATCAGGTAACTGCCAAGTCCAACCAGTAGCTTAGCCTCTGTTTCTATAGAATTTGCTTTCCAGTATCATTTTTTGTTACCATTCATTTTAATTTTTATATATAACATAATAATATATGATTTATTATAAATACATGATAAATTATAATAAGTATGCTTATCTAAGAGAAACAAATTCTCACATTAGTTATGCCCCAACATCTATATCTTGTTCTTTTTTCCTCCCTCCTTCCTACTTCTTCTACTTCCCCAAGACAGCAGGTAATATGATATAGGCTGTAGGTATATTGTCACAGAATACATATTTCCCTGTTCATCATATATTATAACAAGACATATTATTTACACTAGAGAAAAATTCAGGGAGGAATCAATATGAGCCTGGTATGTATCAATTTATATTCAGACTCCATCTGTTCCTTCTTTATTAATGAATAACCTTTTTAATAAGAAGTCCTTTGGAGCTGTCCTGGATCCTTGTTTTGCTAATAATAAGTCATTCACAATTGATTACCATACATTATTGTTGTTACTGCGTAC
Source organism: Gracilinanus agilis (assembly GCF_016433145.1). Taxonomy (NCBI): domain Eukaryota; kingdom Metazoa; phylum Chordata; class Mammalia; order Didelphimorphia; family Didelphidae; genus Gracilinanus; species Gracilinanus agilis. The sequence goes on from NC_058132.1 coordinate 581,689,731, forward strand.
AATGTTCTACTGGTTCCGCTCACTTCAAATTAAATCACTTCGTATGTCTTCAGAGGTTTTGTTTTTCTTCTTTTTGTAATCTTCTCGTTGTTCATTTCTCATGGCACAATAGAATTCCATTTCAAATATATACTGCAATTTGTTTAGCTATTCTAATTTATGGGCATCTCTTTAGTTTCCAGTTCCTTGCCATCACAAAAAGACCTGTATAAATATTTTAAAATATATATTTTCTTTTCCTTTTTCCTTGATCATATTTGGAAATAATAATTTAGGGCATTTTTTCACAATTATATAGAGTTTTTATTTCTTCATTGCAAAATTGTTCATATCTTTTTAAATTTTATTAATTAGGGAATGGGTCATATTCTTATATTTTTGATGAAGTCATCTGTATATTTTAGATATGATACTTCTCTCTGAGAAAGTCTATAAAATACACCCAGCTTATTGTGTCTTTTGTATCTTAGCTACATTAGTTTTATTTGTACAAATCTTTTCAATTTAAAGTATCCAAAATTACCCACTTTATATTTCACAATGTTTTCTATCTCTTGTTTATTTCTAAATTATTCTTCTGTGCATAAATTAGAGAGGTAATATGTTTCCTGTTCTTCTAATTAGTTTTTAATGCCTCCCTGTATACCCTCGTCATATATCCATTTTGGTCTTATCTTGGTGAAGAGTGTAAGATACTGTTCTATATCTAGTTTCTGCCAAATTGCTTTCCAGTTTTCCCAACAATTTTTACCAAATAGTGAATTCTTATTTCAAAAACTTGGAATGTTACTTTTATAAAACAAAAGGTTGTATAAATTTTTAAGACTATTTATTATATGCCTATTCTCTTCAACTGATTTGCTTTTCTATTTCTTAGCCAGTATCAGTTTTGATAATTACTCTCTTATGATATAGTTTCAAATCCAATACTGCTAGAAATCCTTCCTTAATATCTTTTTAAAAATTATTTCCTTTGATTCTTGTCTTTTTGCTTTTCCAAATGAATCTTATTATTATCTTTTCTAATTCAATTAAATAATTTTCATTATTTAATTGGGATGGCATTGAATAAGTAGATTAGCTTAGGTAGGGTTGTCATTTTAATTATATTGGCTTTGCCCACCCATGAACAATTAATATTTCTCCAATTATTTAAATCTGAATTTATTTCTATAAAATGTTTATGTTCATAGAGTTTATGGATATATTTTGGAAGATACTGCTAGGTATTTTATTCCTTCTGCGGTTGTTAGATTATGTCTTCTTGCAGGACATTTTTAGTGATATGTATAACTGCTGATTATTTATATGGGTTTAATTTCTATCCTGCTACTTTGCTAAAATTATTGATAATTTCAATTATTTTATTGAATCTCTAGGATTTCTATAGATCATAATACATATAATATCACTTTAGATCCTCATAGTCACTGTGAGGCAAATAATGCAAATATTATTATTTCCTCTTTACAGATGACAGACAGGGAAGTTACATTGTTTAACTAAAGTCATACAACTTGACTGTGAGCTCACTGAGTTCCCTCTTTGTTGTCATTCTTTGAATCCTCACCACTTTTTATAGTGTCAGGCACACAGAAGACACAGTAAACATTGATTGACTGTATTATACTAAAGCAATTATTCTAATGAATCATACTATTAATAAATATAATGGAATAGAGGCATTAAGACAAATCCAGTGATGGAAGCAAAAGACAATGGGAAATAATACAAAGTAATAATTTAAGTACCATGGTTAGTTTTGAACTTCACTTTCCCTCTACTGATTTTGTTTGTGGATCTTTCACACCCACAGTGATTCTGAGAAATTGCAGTATGCAGCACAGAAATAGACATTCCAATATCCATACCTCTCTACTACTAGATATGGATGCCTCTAATCTTTCCTTCCTGAGATAAGTGTGCTAAAATCTGGCACTTTCTATATGAACCAAGAAAAACATGAAAGTCCTTCTTAAAGAATGACAGAGTCTAGAAGAATACATTCCATTTTAATGATGAAAAGAATAAAAGTATTTATTAAAATGTTTCTATGATAGAAGATAAGTACTTTATTGTAAATTGTTGGCTCATATGTTTATAAATTTCCAGCTAAGAAATTTAGGTCACATAAAAAAAATTACAAGAAAATCCTCAAACTTTTTTTTTAATCCTTACCTTCCATCTTGTATTGATTCTAAGGTAGAAAAATGGTAAGGTCTAGGCAATGAGGGTTAAGAATTTTTTGAGGTCAGATTTGAACCCAGGTTGTCCTGTCTCTAAGCATGGCTCTCAATCCACTGAGAAACCTACCTCCCCACAACCCTGAAACCTTTAAATATTATGGTTTTTTTTAAAACTGGATAAATTCTTATTAATGACAAATAATTGGTACTCTATTTTGTTCGTAGGGAAATAAAAAGTTGCAGTAGGAATGTTAGTCTTTGTAATCTGGCTTCCTTAACTAAATTATTTATCTTATTTATGTTAATTTTTAAATATGGCTTGATTCTTTTTTTTTTTTTCTGGTGAGATGTTTTAGGCTGTGGTTATTTTATCTTTTATAAAGGTTTTTTGTGCCTTTGTCCTTCTCATTCTATTTCCTCTTTCTAAGAATCCTTGCATTTTTTCCCTTTTTGAACTATTTCAGGTATCATCCAACAACTGATTGTACCAACTTCATTATAAATACTCCGCCACCCTCTGTTTCAAACTTCAGCTTCCTGCTGTTTGCTCCTTTCTACCCCAACTCCCATTTCCCTACATCTCCCTACAAGCATCTCATATTATAAAAATCTTTTAAAAAACAAAAAAGAGAAAGTAGAAAAGTAATAAAGCAAACTCAATTAATCAATAAAATATTTAATGCTATAAGCAATTTTCTGTACCTATGGACCCTACCTCTGCAAAGAGAGTAAATGGAGATATCAAGAAGAGAAAGTAAAATAGTAATTCTGAAGTTATGGTTCTAATTATTAATTTCATTCAGCATCACTTGTTATATTTCTATCAATTAATTCATTTTTCATGTGATTAATTATTTGAAAGTGCATAAAATAATCATATTTGATCAAGGTTAAACTTAAAGTCTTTTCTCCCTATCTTAAGTATCTCAAATGAATGTAATATTTTCTGAATAGACTGGTATCATGATGACTTTTATTCATCTGTTTGGAGAAAAATTGCTGATTCATTTATTTCAAAATCAAGAAAAATTATTTGAGAAGACAATGAGTTATGATGGAAATAACAAAATGTGACAAAAAAATCCAGCAAGTTGGCTTCTAGTTCAAACTAAACAATCTTGCTTTTTTCACCATCAAGACATGCCAGAAGAAATACATGAAGTGAAAATGTACCCACAAACTTTATACATTATCTTCTATAATATCTTCTATAGTTTATATATATATATAATTATATGTACATATGTTTATATATAATATCTTACATAATTTATAGACAGATGTAATTCTGCACTTGAGAATCCATCACTTTATAATCTTTTGAGATCCTTGTGGAGTAAATTGAGAAAAAATAGAGTGATAACTAGGAATCATCCTGCTTTGCTCCTTCAAACTGCTAATCATTTGCGATAAATAAAAATATATGCAATTTGCTTTACTTATATGATTTACTTCCAGTTTATATACCTACTATATAACCTTGTCTTCAAGACCTATGTGCAACCTTTTGACTTAAAAATTTCCCTTTAGCTCCTGGAGCAAGTAGTTTATTATAATGTATCTATTTTAAGTGGATTTATTTAATTATTTATAAAACAACCACTCAGCATGCCATCTAGACGCCATACAAAGCTAAAAATCATGTATAATTCAGAGCAGCAAATTGCCTACAAAAAAGATAGACTTTAATTGAGGAAACTCTTATTCAAACTTCCTTTACTATTCTTTCATCTGGCAAAAAGAGAATGCCTAGCAGTATCATTCTGTTTTCTTTAAACTTCTCAATATCTTCCAGATAACAATCTTTTAATATTATGCTTACAGTATCCAAATATTTCTCTGCATTCCAAATACTCAAGAATAAGACAATTGTTGTTCCATTCAGATTTTAGTACATCATCTTAAAAGTTAGTAACTTCATAATGTGAACATTATTAGTAACTTGATACATGCTTGCAGATTTGAATAAGAAGAATGACTATCTGAAAACTTAGGTATCTATAGGTTTTCTAAACAGGATACAGGAATTATCATCTAAGGTTGTAATACAGTAATTGGCCACATTAAATATTTAGGTGAGTTTAATACTAGCAAAGTGAAAATGATGATTGTAGTGATTATCCAGATAATTCAAACTAAAAGCCATTTGGGCCAATTGTTTGAGTGTTTTTTGGTGAAATAACGTTAAGGCCTAATGTATATGGATAATTATATCATTTTCTAATTTTCCACATTTAGTGTAGATCTGGCCTTGATAGTTTCCTACTTTCATAAAGACTGGATTTTTGTTCAAAAGGTTTTATTCCCCTCCTCTCCCCAATAACTTTGGCAAAAAAATCACGTTGCTTAAAATGAGAAATTAATAGCATTGGCAGGAGCCAAGTGGAGAGGCCAAATATGCCTGCTGTTTAGCAACCCTGCTATTCTAGTCATAGACTTCCTCCAAGCACGGGCTGCCAATTCTGCTTTATTGCCAAAATGTTTGTAGTCTAGTGATGTGGACAAATGGGCTAATTTGAAACCATTAAATTCATTTCACTTATGATCTGAGCCAGATTAAAACCCAAACCTCTAAAGGTGAAAGTCACGTATATTAATTCATTGTATCATGAAGCCCGAGGGCAAGATGGTTCCAATAACATTAAAAATCAGTTAAAATTGAAATATGAATAATTTACCAAATAAGAAACCTCCACTAATAGGCTATAACATGTTCAGTTTCAATAGCTCTGTGATCTGTAGTCTCCATCAATGTAATGCATTTCATTTGTGACTACCCTTGCAACCATTTGTACAAGGCAGGACTTTTGGATGGTAATGGTTTGCTTAAGCTTTGCCTGTGCATTCTAGAGTGGCTGCTTGCTATTCAGTGCATGGACTTCAGTATCTGAGAACACATGCATTTAAAATCTGAAAGTAGTACACATAGAGGGAGTTACTCTATTTTCGGGTGATGTATCCAATGACCAAATCCTGAGTGTTTAATTTGGTGGAGAAGATGGAACTCAAGTCTTGCTACTTTAGTTAAAGTTATGGGAACACTCAAGGCATTACACCCATCGAGATGTTTTATTTAGACATCAACATCTCATCAGATGTCACAGTAAAGCCTGGGAGAGAACTCATTGGATTGTTGTGAAGAACATTAACTTGTACCAGAAATATAGTGATTAGACAGATGCACTTGACTATACTCTATTTTAAGCAATATCCTGATAGTTTGAGGCACTCCTACTCAAAAGGTGGCATTCAAAACAATAATATGGGTTAATGGCTTCTCTTACCCTTCATGTCTTCTACAAATAAAATTCAATCTGATTGTAAGGAATACTAAAAACAGGCATTTTAATGTATGGATGAATGGTGTGTCTTGAATTTATATTGTGGTTTTCAATGATTTTTTTCAGTATCTCTTAGGAATGAACCAATGAATCACATGAGGTATATTTAAAATGTCATGACTACTAAAAGTGTAATCTTGAAGTCAAAGAAAGATTAGAGTGAGAGATATGAGAGATAATTTCATTGAAGACCATTAAATTCATTTGCGTAGGCATAGAGGATGAGAGTCATAGGAAAATGTTGTTATTGAAATACTAAACTTAAATTTACTTCTTGTGACAGATTAGGAACATTGGATTTTTATTACAGTATTAAGACAAATTATTTATTTTTAATTGTAGCATTCAGAGACTAGTATAGAACTTATAAAGTAATTGAGTAGAGCATAATGCCTTAAAACAAATCCTTACCTAAAACATCCTGGACAAATAGATCTCTTTCCCATTTTAAAAAGATCTGCAATACAAGATATTTTCACACTATTAATTTTTCTTTGGACGACACTGACCAACAAAAATATTATCCCTAAAAGGTAATTTAAGAAGCTCTTAAGAGGTACATGCTTGGCTTGCCCTGGCAAACAAATATACAGTCATTTTCAAATATGTGCTAATTCTAATTTTAAGAGATTTAAACCAAAGAAAATGTTTAAAGAAAGAGTAATAGCAAATAAGATCTGTATCTTTTTTTCTGTTTTCAAAGAACTACTGTGGAAAAATGTTTCACATATCTAACACGTTGAGTGCCCTTGTTGTAGACACCAACAAAAGGGATGTTATCTGCCACCATTATCAATGTATCATGCCATTTTACTGATGTTGAATTTATTTTGTTCTGTGAGGTGAATGTGTAGACACAAATAAATTCTCATTTAATGTGTGAAATGGGTAAAAATAAAAAGTTGATATAATTTATTAATGACATTTATTTGCATTTGGTTTAAAACTCGAGTTCTGATTTCTACTTACCATTGAAGTATGAACTAATTATTTTTGTTTGCATGAATAAAGCAGTTCTTCTATAGGAAAAATATTGAATGTTAAATCATAGTTTGGAAAAAATTCTATAATAATCAAGTACTTTGTCATTTAACGGTTAAAATGATAATTTCAATTAGGTCTTACTAAAATATTAACATAATATTTACTCATTTAGGGCTAGATATTCTTTCAAAAACATTCTTATTTCTAGGACACAATATATCAAAATAATTTTTATTTATAAAACATGAAAAACAAATAAACACAAAAATCTTACTCTTTATGAGACTTTCAAAACATTAGTTCCTGAAATGCTCAAAATGCACTAACAATTACAGACAGAGTCAAACTGACCCCAAATTTTCCAGAGTTAATTGAAGTTTGGCATGTTATTAAGGATGACAACTTCAATTTCCTTTTTTATTTCTGTGCAATATTACAAATTGACCACAGTGAAGTGGTCTTATTACAGGAGTGCTACTGTAAGTTTTCTCTTTTCCCCTTAAAACTACTAAGAAAGAATGATCATAAGGAAATTCAATGGCCATGTGAAGAGCCAGCTTCAGTCACAATGTACTTTTAGATTTTATTTTTGTGTCACTTATATTGGGTTATACTCTTTTAAAATTCTTTCAATTTGATAGGTCAATTTCATTATAACAATAAAGGAAAAACTTTTAATGTGTTCGCATACGAACATGAAAGTTCATACTACATAAATATTCAAAGAAAATGCATTTTTTCATTATTAGACTTATAATGAATACTAACAAAAGAGAATGTAATGCTAATTAAAAATTGAAAGTTATTTTACTCATAAGGGTCAGCTTTTTCAAATGTATAAATAGATGGATAATAACAGCAGTTAAAAATGTCAAATTTGAAAGCATCTCCAACCCCTTATTTATTGCATTTCCATAGAAATACAGACATATGAAATATAAAAGACCTGACAGGTCACTAAGTCCAACCCACTTCCCTCACCTTCAAATGACACAAATCTCCTTTTGATGTGGAATAGATGGGGTAGGCATTTCAGGGAGCATGCGGAAAAAAAGAAAACAAAACAAAAAATGACAACAACTATGAGCATAAATTGTATACCCAGGTGGAGAGAAAGGAGCATAAAGCTCAAAATTCTGGGAATTATAGGATTTTTTTCATTTTTTAGAAAGATCTCTTTCCTCCACCCTGGGATCTTTCCCATTTATTGTCATTTTCCTATTCCAAAATTATTATTTTTCTTATTTTTATAGAATCAAAGATCCTATAAAACTCCTTCTAATTCTTAAGTTCTTTGATTTAGTGATTTATTATTATTATTATTTATTATTTTGATTTATTATGAGTTGAGAGAGAGAGAAAACAAAAGTTCAGCCAGAGTGCTATCTATACTTGTAGCTAAAAAATATGAAAGTCACCTAGAGGAAGATCTTCAGCATCTGCAGTAAATTCTCCCTATGGGGAACCTGAAAAAAGAATAATATAGTAAGAAATATGAATAATTTATTATTATTTGCACCAATGGAATACCCATATCTGTGAGATCATGAATTCAATGAAGTTAAAGTCAGTGTGAAAGAAGTGACAGAATCATTATTTATATGACCCCCTCTCCCCCCCAAAAAAAATAGGATGGGAACCTCTGACTTTTGTTTTGCTTTTCTTTTTAATTCAGGAAGAAGAATCTTTGGATGAGAATGAACAGAACAAAAATTCATAATGCAGAGATTAGCTAAATAGAAGAAAGGTTACATGCAGCAAGTTCTTGTCTGTCTTCTATGAGTTATAAGTTCCCATATCCAGATGAACTCCAATTTAGAGTAATTCTAGAAATGGCATACGTGATTCCTGAACCAACTGTCAGTAATCTCTGAAAGATTTTGATAATGATAGAGATTATGAGAAGAATGTAGAAAGGGGCTATGAGTGGACCTCTTAATTCATTGATTTAAGGAACTTTAAAATGAGAAAATTCACTTCAAGACAGATCAGTACCTTCTCTGAGGCTTATGATCTTGATCTCTCTGAAGTCAAGTGTCTTGTCCAGTCAGTCTGTCAGAAATAGGATATATATTCAAGCACAAATTAATGAAAGGCAATTGTCCTTATTTTCAAAACAGGGTAGAGAGTAGAGATTTTTAATTGCATGTCAATTTGTCTTTGATTCTTGCTAAAATCTTGGTAAAAAAAAATAGGGGTCACTAACGCCCACTTTGGGAATCACTGATATATATGGTTATAGAACATCTAAAAAGGGAAGACATGATCAAAAATGGACAATATGTCTTAAGCAAGAACAGAGTCTTCTTTAATAACAATAGTTATCTAATTGACAGAGTTTCTAGATTTCCTGCTCAGAAGAATGATGTAGATATATTTTTCCTGGAATTCAACAAATCATAGTATAAAATTTTTCATGTATATTCAAAACCTCTATTTTATTGATAGGATGATGATATGTAGGCAACATATCATGTAGTTAGATAAAATAAAAATTTGTTAAATGAATAGAGTCCAAAATTAGTCATTAATGGAATAATGTAAACTTTAAGAAATATTCATAAGGTCTTTCTACAGTTGAGCCTGTGCTTTTTTTAAAAAAAATATTTAATTTTTTTTTAGAAAAATTTTCCATGGTTACATGATTCATGTTTTTACTTTCCCTTTCACTCCCTATTCACCCCCCATATCAATGCACATTTCCACTAGTTTTAACATGTCATCACTCAAGACTTATTTACATATTATTGATAGTTGCATTGGTATGGTCGTTTCAAGTCTACATCCCCAATCATGTCTGCATCAACCCATGTGTTCAAGCAGTTGTTTTTCTTCTGTGTTTCTACTCCTGTAGTTCTTCCTCTGAATGTGGGTAGCATTCTTTTCCATAAATCCCTCAGAAGAGTCTGTGCTTTTTGACATTTTTAATCAATAACTTTGATAAGGTCTAACTAGTGTGCCTATCAAATTGGTAGATGACATAATGCTAAGAGAGATAGCTAATACACTGGATATCAGAGTCAAGATAAAATGTTTAGCTAAATTTGATAAGATGAAACTTTGTAATTTTAATATGGTTTGAAAGAAATTGGATTTGAAAATTCCACTTCAAAAGTACAAAAAAGGTGAAGTGTGGGTACCGACAGCAATTCATTTAAAAAAAATTCTAAGGATTTAAGTAAGTCAATGGTGCGATATGACAACTAAAAATATCTAATGTGACTAGTTTGAATTAAGAAAGTTGGAATATTGTAAATATGAGATTTGATTGTATTGTCCATCATCCATCCTGGTCATTTCTATAGCAAATTTTTATTTAATTCTAGATTTAACATGTTGGGAATGAGTTTGATTATTAAGAAAATGTTTAACAGAGGATATTCAGAATGGCAAGAGCTGTTAAGATCATGATTTATGAAGATTCATGTGGAAATTTTTAGCTAAGATTGCTAAAAGTTCTTGGAAAAGCCCATCTGTCCCCAAATGTGTTCTAGCAGAAATCTAAAAATAGCACTAAAACCAATAATAATAAAAACCTCCAAAGAGAAAGAGTTTGAAAACTTTATGACCATTCTGTTACAGCAGCCTATGCAAACTCGAAGCCTATCAGTTCTGTGGCCCTATATGGTCAAGAAATATCTGAAGACTGCTTCATTGTATCAAGGGGGAGGGGAGGAAGAGGAAAACCTATATGAGTGGATAGAGAAACTCCAGAAGTCTTATAAATCTGAAGTTCTCTGGATGCTCTGCTTGTATTGCCTGATGCATCTGAGGTTGTGAGGCTAGAAACCAGCAACATTGTACCTTAGAAACTCCAGGCTGGATAGAAATCCCCAGCAATCAACCTAGAGATGCCCCAAAGACGACAGTTTCCAACACTAGAAAATCAAGTGTGGGGGTGCAGAGAATGGTATATGGTGGCTGAAAACTTCCAATATTCTGGGGATAAGACCCTTAGGAAAGGCAAAAGGCATTAGGAGAAACCCAGGTAATTGAGTTCCTTCAAAAGTCAACAAATCTAAGAATTTTCATTAAGCACCTATCTTCCATTGGCCCCTTTCTTTGATTATAGAAATTTGCTATGAAAGGAAAAAAGCAGTGAAAGGATTATAACAACAACATCCCTGTTTGACTTTAGGTAAAGAGTCAGAGTTATTAATCAATCATGCAAAAACCATTGCACTTCACAGCCAGACTCAGGAATAATCAGGTGGGAGAATCCTCATTAAACAAAAAGTCAGGATGATCCCATTTCAGTTAGAAAGTGCCCCCTCAACTTTTCTAGATAAGACCTCTAGCTGTAACAGTTCAGGATCACATTCCATCTGACTACTTTATGGCTTTTCTCTTGAAGAGTGCATTATGGATATCATGATTGATCATCTATTAGACAACTATACCAGAATTCAAAAGTCAACCTGAATGATTTCAGAAAGAGCTGGGAATACCTACATGAACTGATGTAGAGTGAAATAAGCAGAACTAGGAGAGCATTTAACACAGTAACTGAAATATTGTGGAACAATCAAATTTGATAGACTTTGCTACTAATAGTGATAAAGTGATCGAGAACAACTTTGAGGGACTTAATGTCAAAGAATGCTATCTACCTCCAGAGTAAAAATTATTGGAGTTGAAATGCAGATAAAAATATACATGTTTATTTGGGTATGTGTTTTGAGGTTTCAGTTTTATGGAATTGTTCACTTAAAAGAATAAATAAAATGGAGATTAAAAAAAGGAAAAAAAAGAGTCAGCCTGACCCTGATACAAAGTCCTAGGCCACAGATATGAGGAAACAATGCAACACTGATCAACATGAAGAAATATTATATATAAAAAGACCTCTCAGAAGTGAATCAGATGAGGCAATTAGCTTCAAACAACCAAAATCAAAGCCTCAGAAAAAAAGTGAGTCACTTGACCACAAAGTCGAACTACTATCTAGAAGAAATAAAAGAAGAAATTATAAGGGTGTGTGACTTGGCCACAAGGACTAAATACTACCTGCAGAAATAAAGGGAAAAAACTGCATATTAAAGTTATAAGAAAAGTAAAATGTTTGGAAGGAGAAAAAATGGCTCTTTAAAATGTAAAAAATTAAACTCAATTAGTAGACTTCTTGAATATGAAAACAGAAAATTTTACTGAAGGAACTAGTGGTGTTTAGCAAAAAGAAAATTTAGTGAACACATGATAATGTCTTTAAGAATTTGAAGAACTTTCATGTGAGAGAATAGATTTGTTCTGTTGTCTCCAAATTATAGAATTAGGAACAAGTGGTAGGAGTTGCAGAATGAGAATGTTTGGGGCTCACTTTAAGAGAAAAATAAATTATTAATACTTAGAGCTTTCTAAACAAAGAAAAGGATTCCTTTAGAAGCAGAGAATTCTGCATCACTGGTTCTTTAAACAAGGGCTGGACAACCACTTACTAGGAATAATTGGGATAATACAATGATTCATGTACAAGTACAGTTTGTGCCAGAAACCTTCCACATTTGCTTCCAGTTCTAGATTCCAGGAGCTTATTGTCCATATTTATATTATCATTATTTAAGTGTTCAAGGATATGTCACATACTCAAAAGCTGACCTCATCTCTATCTCTACTATGGATGAGTAGAAGAGAATATCTACCACTTATGGAAAGTTTGAATCTAGAGTGCAACCATTTGATTTGATTGGGGCAGCACTCATATGATTTTCCCATTACTTACAGATAAGCTGCCAGAATTCTCCCAGATAAATAATTAGTGCCACTTTAATATTTTCTCAATAAGAACAAAGCCATGTTTAGCACTAGCCAGTTAGTAAAATATTGTCAGCTGCTTCAGATGCTACTGTGTTGTAAATGCCATTCTCTCATAGCTCCTAAATAAAAGACTATTCATTCAAACCTTTCTGGTGTTCTTAATATCTATATTTAGTTTTAATCTGTTACATTTTTAAATGATTTTATGAATATCATCAAGAATGGTGGAATTGCAGTGGGTCAAGGTCTTCTAATGATTCTTGAAATAGAGAACTCAAGTCATTTGACTATGGTATATTCCCAGTTCACCATGCCTCTCACAATCATATTTCTGGGATCCAAAATGTTAGGAGAACTTCTGGATATGGAAGAAAGCCTTTCTGTCAGTTGCCTTGAAGTCAAAATAGGACTTGGTCAGCCTTTTTCTTTGGAGATCAATAGCTAGGGAATTGTGGTAGGGACAACAACAAAATACCAAACTGTAGTGAAGAATAATGAAGAGGCTTAGAATTAGTGTGTCTCTAGCTTGATATCCTAAGTACTAACTATGATGGAGATCAATTATACAATTATAAACTTCATTCTCTTTACTCTCAAGACTATATTAAGTGATATATGCAAAACCCAGGGGAATTATGTGTTGGCTAAGAGGGGTTAGAGGGGTTTGGGGGAGAGGGAAAGAACATGAAACATGGAATTAGGGGGAAATATTCAAAATAAAAATTTTTAAAAATTTAAAAAAGACTATATTAAGGGATGGTTAAGTCTGACTTCAGAATTTTTATTTAAAAAAATCTTGATTTGTGTCTAATTTACATGGATAGTGGCCCTTATTATTTCCTTATTGTCATCCTGTACGTAGTGTAACTACTAAGTTTCAAGAATATATTTGTGGGGAAGCTAGGTTTCTCATTGGATAGAGAATCAGTTCTGGATACAGGAGGTCCCAAGTTCAAATTTTGTCTCAGGCATGTCCGAGTTGTGTGACCTTGGACAAATCTGTTAACCCCAAATGCCTAAATCTTACCACTCTTCTGCCTTGTAACTGATACTCAGTATCAACTCTAAAACAGAAAGTGAGAGTTTATTTAAAAAATGAATATTTTTTATGATTACCTTGTTAATTAGGTGGAGCTTTAGGAACCACTGGGGCAATTGGGGGGGGGAAGCTTTTATATGGCTTGGTCAGGGGACTTGAAAGGCTTTTTTCTGATCACCAGAGCCATGCATTATTGTTATGTCCTTCTGTCAAGCTGGCACATAAAGACACTCTATTATAGTAGAAGGACATCCTGGTCTACCATGAATGTAAATAAAATCAACAAATTAACAAAGGTTATTTTTTTGACAGTCATACAGTCTGAAAATTTGAATGGATACCAGAGAAGCGATAGGTTTTAGAGCCCACCACAGGTCCTGTCACAGTTATTGTATGTTTGTTGTGCCCTTGGTACCAGTTGGTGATGAACTTTATCACAGACTTGTCAGGATCCTGAGGGTACATCACCATAATTGTGACTGTCTATCATTTCTTCATACTGAGCTATCTAATTCTTTACCTACCTGTTGTTAGCACTCTTTCCTGCGTGAAACATTGTGTCCTAGGTAGTGTCCATGACTGGAATGAGGAGAAAACAATATAAATCAGTACAAGATACTCTACTTTTTTTTTTCTCTTGGTAATCTCCCCATGAGAGTTATGTATGTGGTTGTACCTGAAGTCAGAGTAAGATTAAGAGGGAGCTGATGACATTCAACCTAGTGTAAAAAAGTCATCTCAAGGGTAGAGTCAGCTAAAAATAAAGAGAGGATTACTAAATGCAGTAGTTAGTGACCCCGGCGACTTGGCTAGAGATGCAAGTACAATTGCCACTAGACATTCCCCATGGGTGGACATGTAACATTCTTAAATGGTATTGATAAATGAGTTTGACCAAGGATTTCCTTATGTTATTTGAGCATCTATTTCATAAGAAATGAGCCATAAGGAAGCAATGGAGGAGACATATGGAGGAAACTTTGATGAAACTTTGGTCAAACTGGAAAACATCTTTTAAAATTATGTCACCTAATGGGTACTGAGAAAATAAAAGTTATAGTAAATTACCTAAGTGGCTCGGGGCATCTAAGAAAGCTGTGTGTTTTGATAAAAGGGTTATTAAGCCACACCTGATCCTATTTCTTAGGAAGTTGGATTAGGTTTACGAGAAATAAGTGCATGTTATATATGAAAAAGTTTATACGCTGAGCCTCTTCTGTCAACTAGAATCAGTGTGATTAAATCAGATTTGTTTCTACTGAAATTACTAGAAGACTGAATTAGCAAAGGAACTACAGTGGGCTTCTTTAAAACAGATGAAGACAAAGCTTCTAAGTAATGTGAAAAGGTCAAAGTCTTTGCATTTGCTTTCTTTTCCTTCCACTTCCCAGCCATCAGAAAATGTGTTTCCAGACACCATCCACAGAAAGCTGCACACATTTGCTTCTGGGACTTGATGTGATTTAATTTACACAACAGTCACTGAGTTAAAAACACTACCAGGTTTGGAATATCTTAACCCATTTGGGCAGAAGATATTGTGAGTGTGTAGTTTTATGTAATGAAGAAATTAATATGCTCTCTAATCTAATTCATGCTATGGGAGGCATGGCTCTCTTAATAGTAGGCACATCCTACAAGGTTCTCTCCTGGGCCCTCTTCTCTCTATACTACTTGGAATTTTTATCAGCACCCATGGCTTTAATTGCCAACTAGTGATTCCCAGATCTTCCGGTCCTGCCCAAACCTCTCTGATGATCTACAATCTTGATCTCCCATCTTCAAGTGCCTCTCAGACATCTTGAACTGAATAGCCAATAGATATATTAAAACAGACCTCATTGTCTTGACTATGAACTGCCTCCTCAGTCCCAATCCTACCTTTCCTATTACTGTAGAGGAGAAAGTTCTCTTTGTCCCTCAAGCTTAAAACCTAGGACTCCTCACTGATCTCATGCTTTATATTCAATAAGTCATCAAGGTCTTTGGACTTCCCCTCTGCAATATTTCTCAAACATGCCTTCTTCTTTCCTCTGACTCTACTACCACTCTAGTGAAGGCTCTGATTACCTCATGCCTGAATTATTGCTTTAACCTGATGGTGGGCATTTCATCTCTCTTCCCATTCTAATCTATCCTCCATTCATCTACCAAAATAATTTTCTTAAAGTACAGGTGAAGTCATATTACTCTTCTATTTAGTAAACTCCAGAGACTCCTTATTTCTCTTCCCTCCCCCACCAAGATCAAATATAAAATGCTCTGTTTCACATTCAAAGTCCATCATCACTTAGTTTCCTTGCTATGTTTTTTTTTCCAGTCTTCTTATTCTTTGCTTCCCAGTATGGATTCTTTGATTCAGTGACACTGGCTCCGTAACTGTTTCATGTACAAGATATTCCATCTCTCATCTCAGGGCATTTTCTCTGGCTTTTACCTATGCCCAGAAAGTTTTTCCTCATCTCCATCTATGGACTTCATGAAACCTTTCCCAATCTCTTTGAATTCTAATGCTTTCTCTCTGTTAATTATTTCTCTTTAATCCAATATATTGCTTATTGTCTCAAAAGAATGTGATTTTCTGGAGGGCAGAGTTTGTGTTTTGTCCCTTCTTGTATCCCCAGCACTTAGTACAGTACCTGGCACATAATAGGCCCTTAATAAGCACATATTAATTGATTATCATAAAATTGATTGATCATAAAATCATAGGACTACAACATTTTAGTTTTAATGAAAATCTTAAACTTAACTTATTTCAATAACTAACTAATGCTTGGAACTCTTCCAAAACCTTTCCCCCAAAATATTCAGTTTCTCAGAGTATGCCCCCAATGACAGGAAACTCACTACCTCTTTGTGCAATTTGCTTTATTTTCAGATGTGTCTTTGTCTCTCTGTATTTCTTTGTATTGAATCTAAATCTGTCTTCCTACAATTTCCACACATGGATACTATTTCTGCTTTCTAGGTCATACAGAATAAACCCTTCAACTATTTCAAGACAGATATTATGCCCCCTTTAATTTTTCTCTTCAGGCTAAATATTTCCAGTTCCTTCAATCATTCCTCATATGGCATGCTTTCAAATCCTTTCACTGTCCCAGTCACCTTTTTCTAGACCCTTCAGTGATAATGGCTAACTAAAATCTTCTATCTAAAACTGCATGATATTCTAGATATTGGTTTCTAAGAGCTTATAATGAGGCTATCTTTTTTTCTGAATATGATATTCCAATTAATATAGTATTTTGCCCTTTTGGGTAAAAATCTAATCACATAGTTGCATCATATTGAGCTTTCAGTCCATTAAAACACCTATGAATTTTTCAAGGAACTATCCATTTACTTTTTCCTCTATCCAATTCTAGTGCAGATGAGTCTTCCAACCAAATGCAAAACTTTTCAATACCTCTTTTAGATATCTTACCTAGTGCACTGTTTCCAATCTTGAAACTTTTTAGGATCTTGAATCTGTCATCCAGTAATTTGCTATCCCTCAAATTTTGATCATCCACAGAAATAAGTTTATCATTCATAATTTTATTCAAATTATTGTTCATCAAATTTATTTTTAATAAAAAGAACTTATTTTTTTATCCCTCAAAATCCCTCTCCTTTCATTAAAAAGGGGAAAAAAAGAAAACACAACTAAAATGGAAACTCAAGCAAAACAAATTGCAATTTTGGTCACTTTAACATATATCATCTCTGTCATGAGTTGAGTATGTAGTATGCATTCCCTTGACTCATGATTGGTCATTGCATTGATCAGGGTTCTTAGGTCTTTTAAAAATATTCATCATTACAATGTTGTTATTGTGCAAATTGTTTTCCTAAATCTGCTCATTTTGCATCTATTGAGACAAATCTTCCTAGGTATCTCTGAAAGCACCCCTTTTATCATTTCTTATAATATAATAGCATTCCATTTCCTTCATATAACATAATTCCCACAGCCATTCCTTAATTGATAGGCACTTTTAAATTTTCCAATTCTTTGCCTTTACCAAAAAAAAAGAGCTGATGTAAATATTTACCTTTATATGGGTCCCTTTCCTCTTTAGTTTATAAAGCATATGGAAGTAATATCTTATTTAAATTTGGATATGCTATGTTAATATTTCTGTGATGTACCAACTTTATGGTCCTTTAAAAAGAGATGAGGTAGTATAGTATGATGCTATGAGGCTAGATAGCAGAGTTTATAAAGTGGTGGATTTAGAATCAGGAATACCTGAATGCATATCCTATCTCAGAAAATAGTCATGACTCTGGGCATGTTATTGAACTCCTTTTTGCCTCAGTATCTTCATCTGCAAAATGGGTATAATAATATCACCTACTTCTCAGGTTGCTGTGAGAACCAAATGAAATAACATATAACATTCTTTGCAAAACTTAAAACGCTATATAATCACCAGTTGTCAATATTGTTATTGTTATTATTATTGCTAATTACTAAACTCATGCTAGCTCCTTATGCTTACTATTAACTTATCAAATAATCTAATGATGCATTGTAGAATTTTCTAGGAGTCAGTCTATAGATTACAAAGTTAAAATTTTAAGGTTTCCTCCTTCCCATTTTTGGAAATCCGAATAACATTTATAATTGAGCAATGATAGTTGGATATTTTTAATACCCTGAGATATGATTTATCTTTGTCAGGATAACTGAGCTTATTAAAAATATCTGTGAACTTTTTCCTCACCGTTTACCTATCTTTGGTTCCAATTTCTTCTTAGCCATATTTGTTCAAACCTTTCTGAAATCAAAATAATTTTATGTAACAGACATCAAAGCAAAATATATATCAAATGGTTCCACTCAAATAATAAGTATCAGCCCCCAAGCAGCAGACTCATTCCTTCCCTATTTTTTCTATTGCCTGAACAAAACTTAAAAAGCTCTGTTTTATCTCTAGTGTTTAGCACCATGTATGACAAATAGTAGCTACTTAAAATTTTTACTGGAGTATTGGATTGGATGTGGTTCATTGTAGACAAAATTAAAGTTAATCATACAGTCAACAAGGATTTATTAAATGCCTACTATGTATCAGGCACTGTTCTAGGTACTGAGAAGGAAGAAGGAACTGAGCATCTATTAAGTGGGTACTGTGTGCCAGGAACTGGTCCAAGAGCTGTACAAATCATCTTACCTGATTCTTATAATAACTCTGAGAGGTAGGTGCAATTATTTTCCCATTTTAAAGATGAGGAAACTGAGGCAGATAGCGGTTTAGTGACTTGCCTGAATCATACACCTAATAAGTGTTTGGAATCAGACTTGCCTGACTCATACAGCTAGCAAGTATCTGAAATAAGATTTGGACTCAGTTCTCCTTGACTACAGGTCCATCACACTGTCTTTTAGCTTCCTCAGTGCCTCTGGGAGTATAAAAACAAAAAGGAACTAGTCCTTGTTCTCAAGGAGTTTATATTCTATCAGAAGAAATGACATATACACAATATATGCAAATGAAATGTGTAACTTTGAGAGGAACATGGGGACTATGAGGCAAAGCTTAAGTAGGACGTGGTACTTCTGAGCTTTGAAGAAAACTAGGGAACCTAAGAAAAGGGAATGAGATAGGAGTTTAATCCAGTTTTCTTTGAAGTATTTCAAACTTTCTCACCATAATCTTCTATCTCTAGTTAAGAGGGAAAAGATTAAAATAATAACAACAAAATCAAAAAGCTAAAACAACAGATTTCAATATTTTCCTCTTTTGGCTCCCAGTACTCAAAAAACTCTTTCATCAAAGTTTGGAGCCATGCATTGCCAGGTGACATATAGAACAATCCCTCTTCTAGAAGGATTTTGCATTTATAGGCATATTACTTATCATTCCTCTTTATGCACCTTTTAATCCAGCTAAATTTACCTTCTTACTACCCCTTCATTTATGACACTGCATTCGCTAGTTCTTTTTTCACTTAGGCTTCCCCTTATTCATTTTCTCCAAGCCTTAGTGTTCCTAATGTCTTTGATTAGGTCCTCTCTCATATAACCACCATAGCCCCTGAAATTTTAAGGTATAAATAAAATAAGGCCATTTCTCCAAATATAACTGCTTATTAAAACGTACATGCAATCTATTAATAAAGAACTGGATAATCACATGTGATTCTGGATGGAAAAACCCTAAAACGAAGTTGACTGAGTCCTATGTGAAGTTGTTATCTTCCTTCTAATTGGCCTGATACATTTTAATCTCCAATAGCAGTCTTAATTTGTGCATAATTTCATGAAGTACAAGTAGAGATCTTCATTCCTCCCCCATCACTTCATCCTAGGAAGGGGAAGGACTTCTACAGCTTTACTAAAGTAAAAGAATGTGACTGACTGGCCTTTTTCTGGTACTTTAAGAAATGGAATGTCATCTAGTTTATGAAACCCAGCTTCTTCTAGAAATATCTAGGTAGAAAAATATAAATTATCTCAATCAAATTTCCAGTGATGGTTCCTTCTATTATAGACCAAGTCACTCCAAATATGATGAGATATCTAGCAAGGACAAAATAGCATGTGTTTAAAGAGTAGCAAAAGAAAAGAGTCTCTGTCCAGTTAAATGCCTTAGGACTTATGAGTAATTATCTTACTCAGTTTAGCCCTTGAGAAACTCCCTGACTTTCAGATGCTAGATTTTGAGAGGGTATGAATGGATTAATAGAAATATTGCTAATAAGTAATATAATTTGATATTTTTCACTAGTTGTCAAAACTTTTTCTCTTAAAATTATTGTATTTCCTTCATATTATTTTGAATCTATTTATATGTGTGCTGCTTTTCCTCATAGATTGTAAGATCCTTGAAGAAAGGGAAAGAATTTTTCTTTAAACTTTTATAACCTAAGAACTTACTAGAGTGCTTGGCATTCAGGAAATGTTTAATGAATGCTTGTTCATTGATGAATTGAAGTAAGCCATTACTTAAAAATGGCAGTTTCATCTTTTATAAAGGGAAATAACTTACTAATATGATCATTAGCATTCTAAAATCTTGTTGGAAATAATATCAACCAGCCAGATTCCCTTTAACTTTCATAATTATAGGGGCGAGGGAAGGATTTTAGAAAAATTGGACATATGAAAACTCTTTGAATTCTCTGCCTCGATGAAAAATGGTTGCATGTATTCAGGTATATTCGCGAGGAAGGCAATACGTAGAAATTATAACATCATACTCTAGGAACTTCTATTTTACCACATCATGAAATCCTATTCAAAAAGCATCTGGACAACCTAAATGTTTATGAAAATTAAATATAAGGAATTATTCCACTTAATTGTAGATGGAAGAGAGGAAAAAGGGGATGATTTCTCACCTTTATTCTCTATTTTCCAGAGTATGGCTTAGTATGACTTAGGTATAAGGCCTTGCTTTTGTTCTCTGATATCCTCATACAGGCACTGAATGGTCCTGGATTTTAGAAAACAGCCAGGTTGTAGTAACTTTCCTGAGCTATCTTTGGGACTGATGTTATTGCTCTCAGAGGGGGAAATTATAGACTGCAACTACTGAGATTTGAGAGCAGTGATTTTTAGAGATGGAGCTGTCAAATTTCCCCAGAAGGCAGTCCTTTATTTAGGTCAGGGTGTCCAGCTGGGACTGAAGAAAGAGGTCTGTTTTAGGGTGCTAAATAAGCGTCTGTGATGCCAACTGGGGAAAATAATCACCTAACCTTCCTTGTTTAGGAAAACCGGTATCCATTACAGAGCCCCTTTTCTAGGTGCACTACTTATTTACCACTTAATATAATGATAAATTAATAAAATAAATGATATATAAAATAGGCAAAGGTATAAAACAATTTTAAAGACAAAAAAATTATAAAGGTAAAAGACAAAAATAAGATAAAAAAGCCAAGCAAGACCTTTGGTCCCATGAAAAAGGACTAATAATTGCTAGTAGGTGTCCTGGGGCAAAAGAAGAGGACAAAGCTGAAGACATTTCTTCATTTACTTCCTAAAAGAGACTTGGTCAAAGGTTAAGGTTCTCAGTCTGAGTGCCCGGGGCAGAAAGCCTTAGGGGGGCACAAGATGCTATTGACTTGGGTCAGAGGTTTGCCCTGGGACTGGAGAAAAACTATAATAAGGCAAGGCCAGGCTTAGATGTATCCCCAATGAGCCCCATGAGGATCCAGGAAAGACACTAAACAAACAGTCCACTCATTCTTAATAGCTCCATTTAGTTTTTTGACAATAAAAGGTAAAACTCATTTCTCTAAAGTAGTTGTTTTCTAAAAGAGTAAGGTCTCCTAGAAAAGAAATATCTTTTTTAAAATTTAAGTTGTATCTAAAATGTATAGAAATTCCCTAAGGGTAAATGAATCAAGCCAGTAAATGTACAAGACTATTTAATGGATTAGGATTCATGGTGTTCATCCTGACATCACTAACCATATTACAACAATAACACTAGTTTTGCTGGAACTAGTAATTTGTATAACGAATTTTAAAGGACTGTTGGATTATTAGATTATATGTCTACATGTATATATATGTATAGATGTTACACACAAACACATAAATATTATTATAAGAGAATGTAAAGATCATCTAGTCTAATTGCATTTTATAGATGAGGAAATTCTGGTCCAAAGGGTGAAATAACTTGTCCAAGGTCACACAGGAATGGCAAAATCTGGTATTTTTAATCACATCTTGACAGCACAGAAGATAGAATGCTAGGTCTAAAATAAGTTCAAATCAAACTCAGAACCTGTCTGACTCTGGGATGTCTGACTCTGGGCAACTTTAGCCTTCTTTATCTCTGTTTCCTAATTTGTAAAATGATCTGGAGAGGGGAATAGCAAAGAAAACTCCAATGAGATGTCACAAAGAGTGGAACTCAATAACGAAAGCCTTTTAACAAACTACTAATCTTAACATTCCTTTCCCCGTTCCCATACCAATCACCAGAATTGGTTTTAATTTGTATTGATTCTGATGATTCAATGCCACACACTTTTATTAAGCAACAGCTATATGCCAGACACTCTGCTAGGTGGTAAGAATAGAAAAGTAAAATGTAAACACTCCTATACTTCAAGGAATTCACATCAAACAGGGTTACCAACTGATATGTGTACAGATAAGTAAATACTAGAAAATACGGAGACGGTACTAACAGGAGGATAAGTAAAGGCTTCCATCGGGAGGTCATATTTGAAGTAAGCCTCTAAGGAAGGTAAGGATTTTAAAAGGTAGAGATGAAGAGACAGGTCATTATGAGACTATAGGGAAGTTTGTGCAAAGGCAGAAAGGCTGAAATGGATTGCAGAGACCAAAAAAATTAGGTCAATTAGAAGACTCATATTAATAACAGAATGCTGCACTAAAAACTAAAATCACCCAAATATTAGGCCATTTTCTAAATCTTCTATACTATTACTCTTAATGTTAATCTAATAATTCTTTCTCTTCTGGTATTTAACCCAAATTTTATAATATTTTCAAGTTTCTTGCTAGTTGTCACTTAGCCAAACTATTCATCTTTTCTTTCTTTAATCTTTTATTATGTCACTTGAACTATTCCCTCAGTCATTTTTGTCTCTTCTCTCTGAACTTCTTCCAATCTGTCTCCATTTCTCTACTTCAGAAACAACCAAATTGATATGTAGCTTTGATGCTTTTCATCAGAATTGCATGGAGAAGGTTGTCATCCATGTTTTCCATGATGTCATGGTTCTTTGCCTGGGGCTCGAAGTAGCACTGGACTTTTATATATGTTATTAAATATTGGCCAGATCTTTTTAGTGCATAAGTGACTTCCTGCTAGGGAATAACAGTCAAGATTAATGAAAATCAGGTAGACAGACTAAAAGAAATTACACATATTAAAGTTTTCTTTTGTAGTCTCTTTCTGTTAGTGTTTCATAGGACACTGTTTGAAGTCAATTTGCTGCAGGTAGGTGCATGTATTTTCAAAACCTACTGATGGGAGGGGAAGAAAGCAGAAATGGGAAAGGTATTGTTAAATGTGGACAGGAAAATACAATTTTTCAGGTCTAATGGACTTTAAGAAAACTCAATTTGTACACTTAGTTGTACACTTCATTTGCAGAATTAGTTTTCTCTTTTTTCTCTCACTAGTGGGAAGGAATATAATACAATGGAAAAACTCTTGTTCTAGACTAGAGGACCTAGATTCAAATTCTTCCTCTAATACTACTTAAGTATCTGACAGGAAGTCCCTTAATATCGTGGGTTTGTTTCTTTATCAACATTGCCTAATACTGAAAGGGTGACATATAGTGAGAAATGAGAGGGAGATTTAAATGAAGTTATGGTACAATAATATAGAAGAAAAAAGAAAAAATAGATCTGTGATCAATCATCTATAATCAAACATTCAAAACATGACAAAGTGCATTGAAAGGAGAAGATGACATATCCAGAGGTCTGAAGATGAATCCTATGGACTGCCTTCCCTCCAACTTCTTACCATGGAAGTGATGGATTTAAAATCCAGAATGAGACATACATTTTTTGGATATGGATATGCACAATATTTGTATTGTTCCAGTGTACTATGAATTTTGTGGTGTTGACTTTTGTTTTGTTTTGTGTTATACTTTGGGGCAGAGTCTCAGAGGTAGGAAGAAAAAATAATCTTTGACTCTTTACTTATTCTCCTTCACCCATATGGAATCAATAGTCAAATCCTCTCATATCTACTTTTGTAATATCTCTTATATCTGCTTCCTTCTTTTCTCTGAAATAGTAAAGGCTTCTATTACTTTATACTTGGATTAATGCAATAGCCTGCTGGTTGATTTTTCTGTCTCAAATCCTTCCTCACTCTATTTCATCCTGCATTCAGCTCTCAAATTAATCTTCCTAAAGCACGGATCTGAGCATATCATCACCAAATTCAAAGAACTCTAGTGGCTCTCTACCATCTTTAAGATCAAATATAAATTTCTCTGTTTGGCATTCAAAGCCTTACACAGTTTTCTTCCCTAATGCATTACCTTCCCTTCCTACTTCATGATCTAATGACACTGGCCTCCTTTCTTTTCCTCAATCCATCTCTATAGACTGGACATCTTCATTTCACTGCTCCCATGCCTGGAATGCTCTTTTTCAATCATCTGTATCTCTTGGTCTCCCTGGCTTCTTTCAAAGACTAGCTAAAATCCTGCCTTGTATAAGAAGCCTTTTCTGATCTCCTTTAATTCTTGTGCTTTCCTTCTATTCCACTTTCATGCATGTAGCTTGTTAGTACTTGGCTATTTCCATGTCTTATCCATTAGATCCTAAGGGCATTGAGAGAAGAGATTATCTTTTTCTTTTCTTTGTGTTGCTAGTACTTGGTATATAGTAGGCACTTAATGAATGCTTGACCAACTAACCAATTGTTTTTATGAGTGGGCAGGTTCAGAAAGTAATCTTTAATAACTTGGTATCAATTTGGAAGTGCTTAGGGAAATGACTCAGGGCTTTTAACAAAATTTTTTTACAAAGTATCTCTTGCTATCCTTATGGAGCATATCAAGGATATGTATTTTATAACTATAATTTAATAAATTTGGAATTGAATGTATAACTGTCCTCAGAAAGTAGTTATTAACCATTAAATAACCATGTGGTTTGATGTCTCCAGTCAAGTATCTCAAGGATCTCTGCTTGACTTGTGCTTTTTAATAT
This sequence comes from Gracilinanus agilis, assembly GCF_016433145.1. Lineage (NCBI taxonomy): Eukaryota > Metazoa > Chordata > Mammalia > Didelphimorphia > Didelphidae > Gracilinanus > Gracilinanus agilis. The sequence goes on from NC_058132.1 coordinate 581,714,697, forward strand.
ATTTTTATCAGTTACTCATATAAATATTTATATGATACACTCTTTAAATTTTCATTTGATCCACTGATAAGCAGTAAAGTGAATATAACTGAGTCAGGATCCAAAGGATGTTTTTAGACTAGAGCAGTCAAACTATGTCATGACCAAATCTAGTTGTTGTCTATTTTTGAATGAGAGCTAAAAATGGGTTTTTTGTTTGCTTGCTTTATGTATTAGATACAATAAAACTTTATTTAATAATGCAAACACTTATTCTTAGCTCATAAGCTCTAAAAAATAAAAACAAAAACAAAAGCCGATCATGTTAGGCTAGACCATAGTTTGGGCTAGAATCATTGTGTTGAATAAAACAGTAAAATTTAGTTTAGATAAATGCTGTCTTATAAGTGAGCATATTGTTGCTCAGTTATGTGCAGGTCTTGGTGACACCATTTGGGTTTTCTTAGTAATCACCCTGAAGGGGTTTGCCATTTCCTTCTCCAGGTACAGATGAGTAACTGAGGCAAACAGAATTAAATGACTTGCCCAGAGACACATCAGTGTCTGCCCAGAGTTCATCAGTGCCTGAGGCCAGATTTGAAATCCTAAAGGTGAGTCTTCTTGACTCTATGCTAAGTGCTCTATCCACTGTGCCACCTCATTGCCTGCATCTAAGTATTAAAAAACATCAACTTCATAAAAACAAGCTGAGGAACCATAGTTAGATCACAGTTTTTCTAAGAAAGGTCTGGGGGTTTTGGACAGCAAGTTCAGTATGTCATTGGTGCAGTGGGACAGCTAAAAGAGCTAATGGGATCTTGGGATGCCATAAAAGGAGTTAAGAGATAACAGTACCATTGTACTTATTGATATGTAGAGAATATCATTGAGAAGGATGACTAGAAAATAGAGATGTTAGAGACCAGGTCATAGGAGAATTAGTTGAAGGAATTTGTCATGGACAGACAGAAGTAAAAAAGTCTTCAAGTATTCCAAGACCTGTTTCTTAGAAGCAAGTGCTTGTAGGATCTTGAGCAATGAGCAAACGTTGAAAAGAAGTGAAGTCAGGCTTAATCTAAAAATGAAGAGTCTATTGTCCTGTTTTATTTTTTTATTTGTCTTTTATTTGTAGTGTGGAATTCACTGCCACAGTCATAACAGGTGCTTAATTAAGATTTGAATATTCAATTTAAATCCAAGAGTCATATCTACTAATATTGCTGGAATGGTAATATAAGTACTTTTGTAGATGTTTGTCCCTTTCTCTTCTCATTAACATTATAATATAAAACTAACAAGGATATAAAGTTGAATTCTTTAAAAAATTAACATGGATATTGAAATATTAAAATCAACAAGAAAAATCAATAGAATATATTGCCATTATTGTGAAATTTGAATTTTTAAAGGCTGTGCTATTTTTCAATCTCTAATTTGTTAATTCCTTAAAGCATTTTAGTAGAAATGGTAGAAGTTTTCAGACTCTTATCACTTAAAAAAATCCAAATTAGTTTGACTTACAAGTAAGGTAAGGTTGGAGTAGTATCTAGATGATTTAATGTTAAGTTAGGAAAACCCAAGCTCAGATACAAACTTTAACAGATACAGGCTGTGGAACCACTGGTAAATCACTTAACCTTTCAGTACCTCTAGACAGTTAAGATTATTTTTAATAGAGTAGCTGCTTATTTGCATCAGCAAAAAGATTTCTATAGTGAAAAGTTAAACCTACTTAAAATTACATATAAAAACTTCCAAATTTTATAATTAATAATATAAACTACAGAGATCTCAAGATTCTCAGTGCATTTATTAGGCTCAGATAAAATTTTAAAGTTATATCTCAGAACTTAGGCTTTCTAGACCATGTTTATCTGTACTCTCAATTTTTTAACCCTGGAGACATGATTGAACCAACAAAAGTATGTATATGCTCAATTCAATCATCTGCTTTCATTTTTTCCATGCCTAAAGACCAGGTGCATGATGAATCTGCACAGCCTCCATTTAAAAAATTTAAATTATAATTTTACATTATAATCCAAAGTAAAATGTATTTTTAATGTGATAAGGGAAAATGACTGTTCATTCTTTGTTCTTATGGGAAAAGAAATTAGAAATTCATGACTATTAAAATAATATACTTATAATATAAAAGAAAATAAAATTCTCATTTTTCTTCTATACTGCCTATAAACAAAAGGGAAATAATAATTTTTAGTTCTTATTACTTTTGAGAAACAACTTATATTTCCCCATCATAGATATCTTCTTTTATTTTTTTAGTCTAAAGCCACCAAGTGAAATTATGTAAGGAGTATTTGTTTTCATACTATTTTCAAGAATGTGGTTTCTTTAAATGAATAATCTTAAAGCTAATCACCACTTACTTATCTCCAAATCTCTAATCCAAAATATAATTTTATCCTCAATAGTTTAAAGAGACTTTGCATATGCCTGGCAACAACCTCCATATTTCATTTCATGTATATTCCCCATTGAGGCTATAGGACTTCACAAACATGTTGAGGCAAGGAGGAAACTCATATATATTGGGTCTACAAAAACACCCTGCACTGATACTATCAATGAAAAGTTTTACAGGAAAACATTTACTTGCTGTCACATATAAAGCCCAAACATAATTCATGTAGCATTTGTATCTCAAGGTAACCACAGCTACATGACAGCATTCTTGAGGCTTTTCCTACTCCGAAAAAAATAAAATAAAAAGGTTAGCACTCTTAGAATTTCCTGAGGTTAATCAGTTGAGTTTTCCCTCTATCACCTGTAGTCTGGTCCTCATTCATCTTTAATTCCAACTCTAAAGGTGGTTGAAAACACGGAGGTTACTTTAAGAATTGGAATAAATGTAAAAATTTCTCTAATATGAAAAACCTCATTAATGTTTTTAAAAGAGGGCCTATTGGATTTGTTTCTGTTGTAATTAATCATGATTGATTAGATATCTTCAGAGTTCCTAGAGGCCTTTTTTTTTGGTTTCCCACTAATAACTTTTCAGAAGTTAATCCCAGATTGTTCTAGAGAGGAGGAGCCCTCCATATTTTGTTGCTTTAAAGAAAAAATAGTCTGGATAGAAAAAAAAAACATTTTTGGTCAAAAGATAAAGCAGGAACTGATAAGTCTGGGTTATATGTTTTTAGATCTTTAACTAACATCTAAAATATTTCTTAATGTTCTTGATACTTTAAATAAGATCTGATCATGTCATAACTGTCCACAAATCTTCAGTTACCTATAACCTATAGGTAAAGTTCAGATTTTAGGCCTGGCATTTAAGAGTCATACTTAAACCATTTTGAGGTTTATTTCATATACTTTCTTTCATACATTCTACTTATCCAGACAAAGTGGACAGTTTCTGGCTAATTCAGTCATTAGGTTCCATGAACTTTCCTATGGTTGCTGTAATTCCTTACCTCCCCTTTTCTTTCTTTTTCTTTATTTTTTAAACCCTTAACTTCTGTGTATTGGCTCATAGGTGGAAGAATGGTAAGGGTGGCCAATGGGGGTCAAGTGACTTGCCCAGGGTCACACAGCTGGAAAGTGTCTTAGGTCAGATTTGAACCTAGGGCCTCCCGTCTCTAAGCCTGACTCTCAATCCACTGAGCTACCCAGCTGCCTCCACCTCCCCTTTTCTGTTGAATTTCTTCTAATTTTTACATGTCCAATACAATTGAAAACTAATAGAAAGCCTTTTTTGCACCAAGAATTTGGTGAATTTTGAGTAAGGTGCACTTGCTAGTTTGTAGATATTTCTTCAATCCAATAACCATGGGAAAAGGAGTTACAAAAGGGAGAGAGAGGGAGAGAAAGACAGTGAGGGAAAAAGACAGAAAAAGAAAAAAATAGAGACAGAAAGAATAGTCTCTTTTATACAAGAATACAAAAGCAAGACCAAAAGATCTATATTAAAAGAAGGCAGATTCCAGACCAATGTTTAATGAATTAAAGCATTAGGAAAATTTAATGTAAATATTTTATTTACACTTGGCTTTAATGCTTGCTTTGGCCTCATCCTCTCAACTTCACTTTAACTCTCAAGTCAGTTCCCCAAAGAACAGCTACTGTTTTCCCCCAAGTGATCTAGGGGTAACACCAGAAAGGTTATACTCGTTAATATTATCACTCATAGGACCTCATTTGGTGTGTTTCCTTATATCGGTTCACTAGATGACATCTCCTCATATAAAATGACCAATGAACACCAATAGTTTTTACAAAGGGATATTTACTGAAAACTAAAATACTTTCCTCCCAACTCTGGTTAGGATTGTAACCTGTAGCTTTTTCATACCATTTGGTCCCTGGGGAAAATGGGTCCAAAGTGATTGTTACAAAACTTTTCCTCTCCCAAAGGGGGTGAGGAGTTATATTTCTTGGACTTGGAAGCCCTCTTTTCCCTTTCCCAATTCCCTGCTTATAAGTGTGTTATGACTAATTAGATAAACATTGGGACAGGTACCTCCCTGGAATGGTTTAAGCAGGATCATTTAGCTGCCTCACTTTCTCCCAGTCTCCTCACAAAACTCCTTTTGGATTTGGCTACTATGGTTACCACCAAGCTCTAAAAATAAAAACAAGAGACAAAAAAAGAGAGGGATCACGCCAGGTAGCAGGGGGCAGGGGGATGGGACCTAATACCCCTTTCCCCATGTGGAAGTCTATAGCAGCTTTCTCTTTCCTTGAAACCTGCTAAGATCCGAGAGCAGGAATACATCTGATCAAAACTTTTTTATGCTCATCATGTTTTGTTTCAGCAGTTAATTAATAGACCTTTTGTCACTGTGAAGTAAGATAACTGATTTATTATGCATGTTTGAAAACAGGTTTATTAAACCTAAATATATGTTCATAAAAAGTAGGGCATATTGTACAGGCTCAGATTCCCACCCCCCCAAATGGATTATTTCTTCCCCCTCCTACTTACATAAAAGATCTGTAGCTGTGTTCTTAAATTGCTATGATAAGAACCATTCTTAATAAGATAAAGACGCTTTAAAAAAAGAAAAAGAATAAGAAAGATGGAAAGAAAGCCTGCCCTGATGTCCTGGAATGATATTAGCTTCCTCCCTCAAGCTTCACTGAACACTTTGTTTCCTAATTACCTAATACTATATGGAATAGTGCTATATTGTAAACTAATTTAGGTTCTAATGAGCTTAATTTCTTATCAAGTGTATTATTTTAACTTGGTATCTCTACCAAGTACTTACTGTGGTGCTCTAAATACAATAAGTAATTATTAAATGTTCTTAACTGTTGTGGTTTTCATAAAGGAAAAGGCTGGTGGTATAAGAAATAGAAAAGTATAGTGGAATGAAGAGTGGGCTTAATGTCAGGGGATGTTGGTTCCAATTCTGGCTGTGCTATTTAATGATTTATTTGAACTTGAGTAGGTAACTAAGCTCTTCTGAGCCTTTATTTCCTAATTTATCTGACACTGTGGGCAGACTAAATCTTGAAGGTCCCATCCAGAAAAGATGTATCTTTACGATATCTTAAAAAAAAAAACAACAGCAAGACTGGTCAGGTGAAAAATATCTTTTCATCCAATTGATACATTTAAAATGCATTTCATGGATACTTTTTTTCTTTATAGAACTGTCATTTCTAACAACAACAACAAAAAGCAATATCATTAACAACAATAATTGAACACTTCCTAAAGCAAAAACAGTAAGAAAAAAATGCCTCATATAATCACATCCAGTAATATATAAAACATGAAATGTTCTATCCAAGTGGTACTCCACCTCTCTGCATAAAGGTATATTTAGTTATCTATTTTGCAAGATTACCACAGGTTTTTTAAAAAATAAATTCTTGTTTTCCAAGAAACTTTTTAAGTAGATAGCTTGCAGAGACAATGACAAATAGCTTTGGTATAGGGAGCCTCCTAACCAAGGAGTTTCCTCTACTAATGAAAACACACATCAAGTCCCTGTCTCTGTCCTTCTTTTAGTATTAATAATTTGAAGCATGTTTTCATTTGGTCATTTATAATTTACAATTATTTTTGAAGACATTGTTCATATCTTTTGGCCATTATCTCCTGGGAAATAGTTCTTTCTATTATACATATTTGGAAGTTCCCTTTATATTTTGTGTATCAAACTTTTATAAATGATATTGGAAGAAAATATTTTCTTCCTAAGTTCTCTTCTTAATTTTGATTGATTGTTTTATGCAGGAGCTTTTAATTTAATATTTTAAGTAATTAGTCTTATGTTTTGTAAGCTTCTCCATATCCTTCTTAAAATCTTCCCATTAGAATATAAACTTGGTAGTGAGGATTTTTTTTTCTTATTTGTATCCCCACTAACACTATGCTGGTCATATAATAGGCATCTATTCACTGCTAAGTGGTGAATATAGTAATTGATTTTGGGATAAGAATTTTCCCTCTAGCTATATTTCTGTGTGGTATCATTTCCCATTCTATTTTTTTTAAATGATATAACCTTTTTCATTGCATTCAAATATCCATTTTAATTTTATTGTTGTTTATGGTATAAGGCAGTGATGGTGAACCTTTTAGAGATGGTGTGTTGGGCCCCACCCCTCCCAGCCCCTTACCCCAGACAGGGGAGTGAGGAAGGACTATTGGGAAAAGGAGCAAGTAAAGTGACAAATATCCTCAGGGACATGGAGAAGGGGAGGGGAACAGCTCCATCTGGAGTTCCTCTGGCTTTCTAGTAATGAACTCTGATGGAAGACTGCAGGTATACCCACTGAGAGTGCTCTGCATTCCCTTTTGAGCATGTACATCATAGGTTCACCATCAAGGGTATAAGCTATTGATGTCAAATTGATTTCTATCAAAATTCTTTTCTCTTTTTTATCCCAAGAGGTCCTGAATAAGGAATTTATATTTTTTAATTTTATCATAGAACATTAGAATTTGATTAATTGGAGTGAAATTCACTAGCATCTAGTCCAACCTATAAAGAAAAAGAATCTCCACTATGACATAAATTGTCATCCAGCCATATCATGGAATATCTTTGAAGCCTTGCAAGGAGGGATAATCCATTTATTCATCAAGGAAGTTTGTTCCACCATTAAAACACTATAACAACAACAAATAAGCTTAATTTAGTTCACTTGCATCCCTTGTCATTTTATTTATTTATTTAAAAAAAACCAAAAACCTTTACCATCTGTCTTGGAGTCAATACTGTGTATTGGCTCCAAGGCAGAAGAGTGGTAATGGCTAGGCAATGGGGGGTCAAGTGACTTGCCCAGAGACACACAGCTGTGAAGTGTCTAAGACCAGATTTGAACCTAGGACCTCCCATCTCTAGGCTTGGCTCTCAATCCATTGAGCTACCCAGCTTCCCCTTTTTCATTTTATTTTTAAGTTAAATTGTTAATGGAAATAAGTCTTATTACTTCAAGCAATAACTATACCTAAGGATGTAAACAAGCAGTTTAAGTCATTGATTAGACAAACTCAAGAGCTTAAATCTTCATATATTTTTTCTGAAATTCTTTCCAATGATTTTCTTTTTTTGAGGAAAGGAACTGGATTTTTCAGCTCACACCACTCTGAAACTATAGCTTTGTTTGGCTTCAATTCCATAGAACAAGATTCCCTGCTGCTTGCCAGGTACCCTTTGGTGTCTAGTTCCCCTCATCCTTCCTTGTCCTGCTTTCCTGCTCCCTTTTTTGTGCAATAGATTTTAAGTTCCCTGAGGGCAGGGCCTGTTTTTCTTTTTAAAAATTATATCCCTATGGGGACAGTTAGGTAGCTCAATGACCCTGGGCAAGTGACTTGACCCCCATTGCCTACCCTTACCACTCTTCTGCCTTGGAGCCAATACACAGTATTGACTCCAAGACAGAAGGTAAGGGTTTAAAAAAATATTGTATCCTCCACACTTAGCACAATGGCTGTCACAAAAGAGGAGCTAAATAAATCTATATTGGATTATATTGAAAATTATTTTTCTGTGTTCTTAAGTTTTAGAAGGTTGATTGAATTCATTTCTTTTATAATGTATACATTGGTAATACATAATTGTGATTTTATGGTTTGTGAAATTTTTGGTTTTTCTTTGTTAGTTAAATTTTTTGTTACTTTTGATGCTATACTGTGGATTCTTTTAATCTAGCCTTTGCTGTCTATTCACATTTTGATCGTGAGCATAAACAAACAAACAAAAAAAGCCAATTTAAAACTATATTTTTTGTTTTAAAATCAGCATATACATTGCCAATACATTGCCAAATGGAAAAATCAAAACTCCTAGATAAAATATGCATTATACATTTATTTATTAAAAATAAAATAATTATAGTTTATGTAAAGGCTACAAAGGACAACAGTTTGGGGGATTTGGAGTATACCAAAAGGAAAGATGTGGCAGTCAAATCAGTACAGTAAAGTATAGTTTTCAGTGCTGTTAGCACATCTTTCTACATACAGACTTTTTAATATAAAAAAAGTCACCTTTTGTCTTAAAATTGATACTAAATGTCAATTTCAAGGCAGATGAGTGATAAAAGTTAGGCAACTGGGGTTAAGGGACTTGCTCAGAGTCACATAAGTAGGAAATGTCAGGTCAAATTTGAACCCAGGCCCTCCCATTCAGATTCCATACACTGAATCACCTAGCTGTCCCTAGTTTTACTCTCCAAGCTTTAAGAAAGAAAACTGAGTTGCTCCTTACAAATTTAAATGTAAATTTGAATCAACTGGAAAATTACCTTTTTTCGTATTCAAATGGACTGTGTTGCAGGGTTGGGTTGGCAGAAGAGGGAGAAGAAAAGGAGAAATAACCCATGCTCTTAGAATATTCAGAATAAGAACTCCCCATGAATGTTTTGAAAGCCACCTTGAATCATTAAAGGATTTTTTTCTTCTTCATAAAGGAATGATAGTAGACTAAGATCTTGAATAATATTGTTTCCACCAAATTTTGCTGTATTAATTATTTTTTTTTAATTTTAAACCCTTAACTTCTGTGTATTGACTTATAGGTGGAAGAGTGGTAAGGGTAGGCAATGGGGGTCAAGTGACTTGCCCAGGGTCACAAAGCTGGGAAGTGTCTGAGGCCAGATTTGAACCTAGGACCTCCCGTCTCTAGGCTTGGCTCTCAATCCACTGAGCTACCCAGCTGTCCCCAATGCTGTATTAATTCTTAAACAATAGTGCTGCCTTATTTTTAATCCTTTCATGACATTTTTTCTCCTTACATGCATGAATGCCATATTGTTCTTTTCTCCTTGAACCCTTCAATGATAGAAGTTTTATATATTTGTTTCAGAATACCTGTCTACCCACTGTATCCTAGATGTAGCCTTGGGATACAGGTTCAAAATCTACTCAGTTTTGAGTACAGATGTTACTGAGTGGATTTTACCATTCTGATAGACTGAAAGTGGAAGCTCTTCTTCAGCTTCAAGAGAGTAAGCATCCTTTATGTGGGTGTTTAAATTGAAAGTGAAAGAAGTGCTCAGAGACAAAAGAGACAATACAGTGAGATACAGTGAGACTTTTAAAGAAATTACTCAGATGATTCTATTTAGCCAAATGTTTAATTATTCTCTTTTATACATAACCTTAGCTTTCAGGGTTATGTTAATAATGATGTCAACCAATCATGTTCTGATCATTTTGTAGATTTTTTTAGAGGGGGGCAGGATAAGGAGTTCATTTTACTTTGATCTTACCTTGATCTATTTGATATTCCTCTTGGATGTGATTGGTTTCATTCTAACTTCCCATAGTTTTAGATTTTTGATATATTTTATATATATGTATGTATATAATTGTGATTTTCTAGTTTGTGAGTTTATGATTTTTATTTTTTGGTTAAAATTTAAGTTTCTTCTGTTGCTCTTCTGTGAATTATTCTAATGTAGCCTTTGTTGTCTATTTCCAATATTGACAGAGGGCAAGTTTCCTGTATTTTTTCCTGAAATGTAATGTTACAGTTTTATTTTTAATGATTCCCGCCCCCCCCATGAAATTCCTATAATCCTTATATTTTTCTCCTGACATCCAGATTTAAAGTTCTGCATTTTTGTTTTGTAGAGTTCTCACACATCCTTTCAATCTTGTCATCTTTTGATTTCATTCAATTTATTTTCTGTTTGCCTTAGCATCTGGCAATAATTTTGTCATTCTCTTTTTGTGGAAATCTACAATTTTAGAGTGTATACTTTGTCTTGTTCTAAAATTTTTGGTTTGTTAGAGGAATTGATCTCTTCCTTAAGTCATCTAATTTCTGTCATATCTTTAATAATCCCTTAATCCTTTAATTGCTCTTTTAATTAATTCTGGAGCCTCTTGGGCTTGTTTTATTGTCATTTTAGCAGTCAGTCAGTTAGTCAAGTAGCATTTTTAAGTACCTACCATTTCCTAAGTACTATGCTAAATGCACAGCAGTCCTTTTGGAATTTATTACAAGATTTTAGTATTCTTCTGAAAAATATCAGTTCACTAAGATGACCTCTTTTTTTGTTTAACTGTCCATTTCTCCTCCTCAGTCAGCTGTTTTCTGCTTTATCAGTCACTTTCTTGATATTTCTCTACTGCTGCTGATAAAAGTTTATCTTACCATGAACTTCCCCTCCTTCTATGTGCCCAGTAACCCCTTCCCCAGCATCTGCTATCTATTCTCTTTTCTCTCAGACCACACAGGTTTCAGATGATATCTGTGGCTTTTATGGATGTAGATCATTCATCTGTATAATGGCATGCTGTAGTTAAATCTGTTATTAATCTTTCTCAATTCCATTCTTCAGAATTCCATTCTCTCTCTACTACTGACTTCTTCCTTTTTATACTGACTCTTGAATCCTCTTCATGTAGTAGAGGAAGATTGGAAGGTCCTGCAGTAGACTCCTGAAGGGAAACTAAAGATCTTTTATGATTTCATCACTTCTCCATCCATTCTATTGATTGTTTATTTCTTTATGTACAGTATTAAATATTTTTAAATGATGAAAATAACAGTATCTGTGCTTTAGGCTTATAAAATATTATATATATATGTATAAATGTATATATATATGTATACTTTCTTATAATAATATAAGTGCCATTGATAGGATTTTTCAGAAAAGGAAACTGAGGATCAAAGAATTTGAATGATGAGACCAAACATTTCACTAATAGGCTTCAAAGGTAGGATTTGAACTCATGACTCCCTGACTTCAAGACTTTCACTACACATATAACTTTTGTTCCTCTCTTTTTCTACCATTATCTTTCTTTGTATTTGTTGCACATCCTCCTATAGTCAACCCTTTTCCTCCCTCATGAGACTCAAAAGTCTGTTTCATGGACCTTAATGTCACCTAGAATAGACTAAACTTTATGAGTGACTTCAATTGGTCAATGGGATGGGACAGAAGAATGGTGGATAAGAATCATAAACTGGTGGCCTAGTCATGGTTTTTTCCTATAAAAATTACATTGTGATAGGTTCCTTTAATTTTTCTCTTCCTCTTATCACTGTATTAGCATAACTGTTATTTAGGCACTTTGCTTATTTATTTGGTGTGATGATTAGGAGTTGGTCTCTAGTTTATTGCTCTATCTACCAGGACACCCTGGATTCCTCCTATCTACATAATATTTAAAATGTTTCACTAAATAGAGTGGAGGACAATAGGTTACATTTTTTTTAGTGAAATAGATTTCTATATCCCTTCCTGGGCTTCAGTAGACCTAAGGTATGATATCTTGCTTTTTATATTGTTTGCTTTCCCTCAGATTCTGCTTTCCCTAAGTTGCCTTGTACAGTACTCAGAGATAAGACAGCATGAAGATTTAAGATAGATTGTGGTGACACTGCTGATATGTTTACATAAAAGCTTCACAAGAAGTCGAAGCAACAGAGGAGAGCTTCTTCATTGGCTAAAAATGATGTTCTATAAAAAAAGGGAAAAGATCACTAAATTAGGTGTCACAGGACAATAAGTTCAAATTCTAGCTCTACTACTTTCTACCTCTATTACCTGCCATAAATTAGTCAACATCTCTGCATCTCAGAGAGATAATTAAAATGAGGAAGTTGAACTAGAATGTCTACAAGTTCCTCCCCCAATTTGTGCTCTGTGATAGGACACACCAGTTCAGGCAACAAGGTATGCAGGATCCAGGGTACCTTGAGATCAGAAAGTAAGGGGTGACTGAATAATTAGGTTCAAAGGGTGCAGACCAGGACTTTTTCTTTCTTTCTTTCTTTTTTTAAACCTTACTTTCTATCTTGGAGTCAATACTGTGTATTAGCTCCAAGGCAGAAGAGTGGTAAGGGTAGGCAATGGGGGTCAAGTGACTTGCCCAGGGTCACACAGCTGGGAAGGGTCTGAGGCCAGATTTGAACCTAGGACCTCCCATCTCCAGGCCTGGCTCTCAATCCACTGAGCTACCCAGCTGCCCCCCAGAACTTTTTTCAATTCCAAAACATGCTAGAGTTATTCTGGACATCCTTGCACTCAAATATCCTATGATAAATCATGATTTATTTGTGTGTCTTCCTTAAAGAGAACCCTCAAAATCACTAATGTCAACATAACCTATACAAGCTCTGTGTTATATGTCTTAATAACTTGGTAGAAGCTTATTCTTTAAAAGCAGAAACAAAGTTATTTTGTGGAGGAAGGGGAGATGTTTGACCCAATAAAACAATTTCAAAATAAAAAAATGGAATTGCAAAAAGGCAAGTCAAAGTCATAAAAAAAAACTTAAATGCATCTGTGATCCCATTAAGTGTTCTCTAATTATGCACATTATCTCAACTTGTCCATCCTGTAGGAAGCTTGTCCCTGTAATCAACATCATGGGACCTTTCTTTCTTTTTTTTTTTCTCTTGACAACATGAAGGTCCCAGGGAATATTCTGTTCACCAGACTTTTGCCTTGTCACCTGACCCAACCTTTCTTCTATTCTGAACATATGATTTTTTTTTTAACCCTTACCTTCTGTGTGTTGGCTCCTAGGTGGAAGAGTGGTAAGAGTGGGCAATGGGGGTCAAGTGACTTACCCAGGGTCACACAGCTGGGAAGTGTCTAAGGCCAGATTTGAACCTAGGACCTCCAGTCTCTAGGCCTGACTCTCAATCCACTGAACTATCCAGATGCCCCCTGAACACATGATTTCTTAATGAAAACTTTTACTTCCAGTCATGTTTGGAGAAGCTCATTATTTTCATACCATTTTATTATCTTTCTTTTTTATTAATCTTTACTTTCCATCTTATAAGCAATACTAGGTATTGGTTCCAAGACAGAAGAGTGATAAGGGCTAGGCATTGGGGGTTAAGTGACTTGCCCAGGGTCACACAGCCAGGATGTGTCTGAGGTCATATTTGAACCTAGGACCTCTCATCTCTCAATCTGGCTCTCAATTTGGTGAACTACCTACCTGCTTCCCTAATCATACATCTTTTGCCTTCTGTAGAATATTCACTTTTAATTCTTTGGAGAATGTTGTATCCCATGTCTTATTCCTATAATGTAATATGTAGCATTTATACAAAGCTTTAAAGTTTGCCAAGCATTTTACATATTATCTTACTCATTCTTCCCAACAATCCTGTGGAGTGAGTGTCATTATTATCCCTATTTTACAGGTGAGAGGGTTTAAGCAACTTGTTTAGGGTTACTTAGCTAGTAAGTAAATACTTGAGGTGAGAATCAAACACGTTTTCCTGACTTCCAGCCCAGAACCCTTATCCACTGTATTTAGTTACCTTATAGAGACAGGGCTTTGCTGTCATAGAAAGCTTAGGATCAATAAAGGTGTTTTGAAATTTCCTGAAGATAATCCATCAGGTTTACTTCCTGTTTAACTTTAGAACTCATTAGGCAAAATAATGCTCTTAAAAATGTGGGAAAGTGCACCAAAAATAAACTTACAGAAATCTTAATGGTAATATAAGTGCATATCATGGTGATTTTAATTATCGTATGACTAAGTGACTGACTATTGAATTTCATAGCTCCCTAAGTTTCATGATTCTTTTTGGACTCCTCTGGGAAAGTGGGCACTTTGAAACATTGGTGAGGAAAGCTGCCACTCCTGCATGTTCTAGAGGCAGAATACTTTAGCATATTGTCAATTTTATATGATGGTACACCCATGACATTGGAGGGATTAACGAACATCTTGACTCATTCGCCAGGCGTCCTAGATAGAAAATCATTTTTATACAGCAGCAGGGACAAACACAATATTGCAGAACCCAATTTAGAGGTTTGCTACACAGGTATTTTGAACAGTCACCACATTGCTCAGTCAGTAAGCTTATGTGAGTAGCTTGTAACTGCCTTGGAACTGATACCTCAGAGGAAAGGTACCGTGGAGAACATTTACAAATATCTCCTATGACTAAAGAAAGTTTTCTATTTAAGCATATTTTGAAAATTCACTTCTTTGCTGTTGCCTATGTAGAAATGTCTTTACTATTCCTTCCCCCAGATCCACACTCACATTTAGTTTTCTTTGCAAGGAAATAACCTTCATTGCTACTGAAAGCCTGAGTAAGCATTTCCTATGAACTAGGGGTTTCCAAACATTTTGGACTGGTTCTTTCCTTGGGGAATTTCAGTATTTCAGATTCACTGTATGCAACTACAAATAAGGTTGCTGACTTCTAGATATGAAGAAAAAAAAGGGGGAAACTTTCATTGTTGAAAAGAATCATTTTGGGGGGAAATGTATATTTAAAGTATCCAATATTTAAGATGGTCTTCACATATATTATACTGCAGACTTTTGTACTAAAAGATGATAGCAAATAACTTGAAACAGGTGGTTACTATTTACAAATCAAAGCAGCTATCTCAACTGTTTTTCTGTGAACACCATACATAGGACTCATTTTTCTATTCCTTCAAAATGTAATGCACACATTGGTAGTGGTACACTTTCCATCACATCTTCCTAGTGTCAATGATTTTCAAAGATTTTGTATATTGCCTAGTTGAAAGTTAATTATGGACAGCTAGGTGGCAGTGGATAAAGTGCTGGGCATGTAGTTGGGAAGATCTGAGTTTAAATACTAGCTATGTGACTCTGTGCAAGTCACTTAAATGTATTTTGCCTCAGCCTCTTCATCTGTAAAATGAGCTGGAGAAAAAATTGGCAAGCCATTCCATTATTTTTGCCAAAAAAAAAAAAAAACCTCTAAAAGGGATACAGAAGAGTCAGACACAACCAAAAACGACTAAATAACAAGAAAATCAATTAATTGAAGCCCAAAGTGCTTTCATTTGTGTCTTTGTATCTCCAATGCCTTACACATTGTAGCATTTAATTAATATTTGTGAAATGAATGAATTGAATGAATCAATTTATCATGAAGAACTATAGAAACTTCTTTTTTAAAGTATTAATTATGGGATGGCATTCAATTTTTTTTCTGTAAGAATTGCATTGTGGAAGGCTTTTTCAATACAGTGGAAAGTTTAGGAGTATAAATGCTTGTATCAGGTGAGTTCACACAGGCTTCCTTCTTGTTCAGTGCCTATACCATTATCAATTCTTCATTCCCAATTTCTTTTGTGTCTCTTTCACGGTGGTGGCATTTGGTTCATGCAGTATTATGAATTACATGGCCTAGCTGTGAACTGCTAGGAAACAACAATAGCAGATATACTTTTCTGATGTGTAGCTGTAAAAATAGGTATCTTGGGGAGAATTAGGCTCCCTGAAGTAGCAAAGTCAAGATTCCTAAGCCCTAGGCTTGTACCCATACCAATAGATCACAGCACCTCACAAGCACATATATATTGGATTTTCTCAGGTCTGACCTATTAAGATATGTGGAGTATATATAAAAGTGTTTTTTTTTAAAAGACCCTTTGGTTTATTAACTATTCATCTTTAAGAAGTCTGATTTTCAAGGGAGTTTTCTTTGAGGTCTTCTGCTAAAACTGTTGTAATCTTATCCTAATTGGATAATATAATTCTAAGAAAAATACCACCAAGGCATTTGAAGTTAAAACTTATACTTTTCTAGATAGAAATGACTTCAAAGAAAAATCACCTAATATTCCTTATTTCCTACAATGTGGGTTATCTCCTCAAACAATTGAACAAAATAGAGATTTGGCATTCATACTGCATGAGGAAATTATGTTTTAAATGATACCATTATTTACCTATCCTATCATGCCGACCATCATACAATCATCCTGCTAAATCTAAATGCTATTTTTCTAGTGGGATAATTAATGGATTTCATTTTGGTATGATAATGTCATTGTCATTGACCTATTCTTGTAGATTGCATTCATTAAATATATCAGCTTTCAGCATTTTCCTGCCTATAAAATGGAAAGTATTTTATAAGTCTTTTTTTCTCATTTCTTATTCTTTTTTTAAAATGAGGATAAGAATTATTTAGTTATTAATTTATTAAGATTTTACAAAAAAAGAGTAAGAATAAAGTTTTATTCAAGAGGGAATAATATGTTTCCTATATGTAACTAATGACAAAAAGAAGGGGGTTAACAAAAACTATTTATTACCTAGAATTGTTGGGAAGATCAGCTATGATAACTGAATTTTAAAAAATTGAAAATACTAATAATCAAATAAAAATACTATTGTTTTTCCTTATATAGGGAAGTAAGGTTCTTTCTCTTTAATCTTTTAAAAATCTTATATAATGTTGGCCTCTGTTTGACTGACACCTTGTCAGAAAAGAGCCTTCAAGGGATCATTTTTCTCTATGCAGAAATATAATAGAAGATACATTATATTTTCAATAGCCATGGCTTATCTTTCAGTGACTCCTAGCTAAGCATAGGCCAAATAGAATGAGAGTCCTCATAATAGCACTATTTCATAAATAGGGGTCAAGCAGAGTCATTTTTCCAGTGTCCAAGATATTGGAAATCTATTCCATTGCCTTGGGTGGAAGTTGGGGAAAGGGGAGGATTCCTACTGACATTTATATGTTCCTAGCTACTTTTGTTATGGACCTGGGATTTCATAGGGAACCCCCCCAACAAAACTATCTCTACTAAGTCACATTTCATGCTCAAAATGTTTCTTGCATATATCCCTCCTCAAGTCTCTCTTAGTAATCATCCTATTTCATGCACCCATAACCTGCCACCTAGGCTTTTGTAGTAGCTTCTTATTTGCAAGAATCTTTTCCTCTTGTATCTTCTCACTCTGATACACAGCTACATAGCTGCCAAAGGGACTTTCTAAAAGTCTAGATTTCATCATGTCATCCTTTCCCTAGTTAACATCTGTTGCACCCTATAATCTCTATGATCAAGTATAAACTCCTCTGCTTAACATTTAAATTTTTCACATCCTGGCCTCAAATTGCTTTCCCTGGATTGTTGCTTCCATTTTTCACATTCTCTGGTACTTTTACTCTTTAAGGTAAAGCAGAACTTGCCTAATATCTTAATTATATTATACCTAACACACACACACACACACACACACCAAATAAAAACAAACCAAAAAAGTAATACTATATGCAATTCAATTTAATTACTATACCATCTCTAAGTCTTCTCTTTTTCATGCTAAATATCCAGTTATTTCAAAACATACATGTATGACATGATCTCAAAACTCTTTGCCACTTTCTCAAAGTAAAGTTTCTATTTCATCAACGTCCCTTCTATAATGTGGAAAATAGTAATGAACTCAATATGCGAAGAGTGGTAAGAGTATTGTGAGTCCACCTTTATCACTGCAGCATCAGATTATATTAACTATTTTGGCTGCTTTATAGTAGTTGACTGATTATAATATAGTAAAATCCAGGTCTTCATTTTTTTCCCACCCAAACTGCTATACTGTGAAGTTGACCCCTACTATCAGAATTTACATTTATCTCTGTCAAATTCCACTTTATCTCCCATAATTCTTATCCTTCAAGAGCTACTTGTCAGCTTACTTTGTCACCTGTGTTATCAGTCCCTTTCAGCTTTATGTCATTCTCCAAATTAAACACACTTTTTATGCCATCTTCGTATTTATTGGTTAAAAGTATTGAACAGCACATAAGGAAAGACTCCCCAAACCTATATCTATCTATCTATCTATCTATCTATCTATCTATCTATCTATCTATCTATCTATCTATATCTATCTACATATCAGTTAATAATATCACCAATATATAAAAGCAGTTGTTCCAAGATTTGATTAGTTCATGTGACTAAAACTTCATGGTGGCCCCTGACAATACTGATTTGGCTTCTTGGTTCCTCAGGGCAAAACAGTCCTTACTACATGACATTTGAGCATTTCAGACCTGGTAGATATCTGAAAGCCATAGGAACCACCATTCCATATGGTGGACCAGATGTATTTCTGGGCAGAAGTGGCAGCACACAAAACCTAACAAATGCTTGTGTAATGGAATGATATTTCTTTGCTATGACTAAATAAGTCTCCCTTTCTTGACTTTTGAACAACCTATAAAGATCTTATTTCATTTCAAGATTGAACTTAATCTACTAGTGGTTGAGGCTGAATTAGGGCTGGCCACGACACATTATCATTCGGGCTAGTTTTAATTTTACCTCCTTTTATTATTATCTAGCCTATTTTTCATACAGAAAGATAGTATGAAAGACTACATTGAATACTTGGATTAAATCTATATAAGTGAGTATATCTGCTCTCCTTATCTCCTGGTAAGAAAACCAATTTTAAAAAATGAAATGAAGTTAATCTTGTACACCTCATTCTAGATTTGAGGTTCTTAACCGGGGGCCCATGAACTCCTGTGCGTGTGTGTGTGTGTGTGTGTGTGTGTGTGTGTGTGTAAGATATAACACATACACAATAAGAACACTCTCTCTAAATAAATAAATGAATATATCCTGGTTTTTGATGATTATTAATTTTCTCTCTGTATGTATACAAATCATACTTTTCATATAAATTTGCAGAAACTAGCCAGGAAAAAGCCATATTTACTATTGTTTAGTAGTTTTAGTTATCTTTTACTCTTTGTGACTATATTTGTTGTTGTTTGCAAAGATACTAAAGAGGTTTGCTATATTTCCTTCTTCAACTCATTAAACTAAGACAAACACAGTTAAGTGATGTACCCATGGTCACATAGCTAGTATCTGAGATTTGAATTCAGGAAGATGTCTTCCTGATTCCAGTCATGATCCCTTATCCACTGTATCACCCAGCCATCCAAGCCATCTTCATTTGTTTATTGTAGACAATTAAATCTTGTGCCTTTTTCTTTCTCCATACCATTATTCACTTTCTTCTAAAGGCAACTAACTGGTTCAGAAATCATGCCAGATAGTTGATAGTTCTTTGAAAATCCTGGGATATAGTTTTTGTGATGCTAGGGATTTGAACTGATTGAAAAAGTGAGATATTCTTCTTTTATGTCCTTTCTAATCTTGGGATTTAATTACACCTTAATCATTTTCGTTTCTATTCCTCTTTCCAAAAGTCCATTCTCATTGGAAGAGAAGCAAAATAGTATTGAAAACTAATTTCTTTCAACTAATATTTAGTATCATCTTAGAAGTCTTCTTTTTAATTAATTCTTAAATTTAAATATATTTGTTTGTTACATCAAAATACTGAGTTAACTCTCCTTCTGTTAGAGAAAACAATATTTGGCAAAAAGACATATGCATATATGAAACTATGTCTTATTTCTATATATCAATTCTTTCTCTGGAAGAGGAGATAAAGAAATCATTCTTCAGATAATATTTCTGTTGCTGTATTTAATGTTCTTTTGGTTCTGCTCATTTCAGTCATCATAATTTCATGTTTTTCCAAGTTTTTCCATAATAAACTGCTCATCATTTCTTATGGTGGAGTAGTATTCCATCACAATCATATTCCATAAGTTGTTTAGCCATTTCCCAGTGGATGGGAATTCCTTTAATTTCTAATTTTGTTTTGTTTTGTTTTGTTTTTGTCATAAAGACAGCTGCAATACTATAGAACATATAGATTCTCTTCTTTTTTTTTTTTTTACTGATCACCTATGGAAATAAACCTAATAGTAGTACTGCTGGGTCAAAAGCTATACATAGTTTTATAACTCTTTGAAAATTATTCCAGACTACTCCTCAAAATGGTTGAATCAACATCACTGTTCCAAGCAACAGGGTATTAGTGTCCACATTTTTCCACATCTCTTTGAACATTCGTCATTTTGCTCTTTTATCATTTTAGTCAATCTGATAGCACTATTGTTTTTATTCTTTATTCACTTTCTTATGTCCAACATAACAAAAAACAAAAATTCTTTCATTTTCATTGTCCTTAGCATTAATCACCAGTCTCAGCTCACTCTGAATTTTATTTCTCTTGACATTATTTTTACAGAATTATATTATGCTTTCATATTCATCCTCAGTTACCTATTCCTTCATCTATTTTTTATAAAATCCCTTTAGGAATCTATGTTGGTAGATATATTTCTTTTTGTATTCATTAATAAAATATTTCAGACTCTACATTTCACAACCTTCCTTCCTTCCTTCCTTCTTTCCTTCCTTCTTTCCTTCCTTCTTCCTTCCTTCCTTCTTCCTTCCTTCCTTCTTTCCCTCCTTCTTTCCTTCCTTCTTTCCTTCCTTTCTTCCTTCCTTCCTTCCTTTTTCCCTTTCTTCCTTTCTTTCTTCCTTCTTTCTTCCTTCCGTCCTTCCTTTTTCCTAGAATCAATACTTTTTGTTGGCTCCAAGGCAGAAGAGTGATAAGGTATAGACAATGAGGGTTAAGTGACTTGCCCAGATTCACATAGTTAGGAAGTATCTGAGGCCAGATTTGAACCCTGGACCTCCTGTTTTTAGACCTGGCTCTCAACCCACTGAGTCATCTAGTTGATCCTGGGTCATTTTCACTAAGTGTCACCTATTCCTGAAATTCTCTTTTTCTGCATCATCTCCTGACTTCCCTGTTCCTTCAAGTACCTGTGAAAATTTAAGCTTCTAAAAGAAGCATTTCATCATTTCCCCTTAATGCTAGTGCCTTCCTTTTATAGATATACCCAATTATTCCTATCTAAATCTATATAGTAGTTTTCATGTTGTTTCTCCCATTAAATGTATGAACTACTTGAGAGGAGGGGCTTTTTTTGTTTTTTGGGTTGGTTATTACTTTGTTTTTGCCTTTCATGTCTTAATTCTAGCACTTTGCAAATGTCTGTCAAATGATAAAATCTTATTATGCAACTGACAAAATGGGATACATGCAGACATTTGCTTTCCTTAATGGAGAATGTATGAATGGAGAATCCATTTGGATCACAGAATGTATCAGAAGAAGGTAGGCCAGGATTGGTGCTACAATAGATTTTTTTTTTAACAATATGAAGTCAGGGAGAATGAGAACATGAGGGACCAGAGGAAGATGTGGGGGCAGTAGATGAAAGCCAAATAAAAAAGCATGAGAGAAATTTTGCTAACTTTAAGATTTTGGTTTGAGTCCTAGGGAAAAACAAAACAGCAACTCATTTCCATGTTCTTTCCCACTGCTTCCTCATTTGCAAACGGCCCTGAATTCTGATTACCTCAGAAACATGAAGCAGAGGTTCAGATAATTTGAAACATTAGTCACAGTTGTGAAACATGTGTTTGTTATTCAGCATCATTCAAACCAATTTAATTTGTAGTTCTTCTGTATCTCTGTTTATTTCAGTTAGGTTGTTAGGATTATATTTCCTCAGACTACCTAATGTGGGGTATTTCTGTAATCATTCAGGATATCAACCATACTGAACACCTCCTTACAAACTCTGCCCTCTTCTTTCAGAGAAATTTAGAGATATTATTTCAAGAAATCTTCCTAAATTGGCTAAGATGACATAATCAGACTCTAAGAATATTTAGTCTTCAAACAAGTATTTTCTTCTTTAAGTTTAATCTCATTTTGAATTTTTTCATTTTTAAAAATAAATAGCTAATAAACCCAGAAACTAGTATGATTGACCCTAAAGACTCAGCAATACATCTTTATTTCTCATATTTATTTTTATGAAGATGGAATCATAGCCTTTATCACCAAGAGTTTTTGCATCTAGCTTGACCTCTTTATTCTCTGAATTACTATTAGGAGAAATGATTCAGGAGAGCTTCTCCCCAGAAGATTTACATGATTCTCAGGTCTTCCAGTGAGGATAGGCCATGTTGGGGACCCCAAGAGAAAGTTTAAGGCTTCTCTCTATCTCTTTGGCTTATTGTCCTCACCCAAACTCTTGGAGATATCTCTAAAAATAAGTTTATCCAACTGTCGGTAACAGTGTAGAGTCAGGAAGATCAGAGTTCAAATCTGGACTCAGATACAGATTAGTCATGTTACTGTGAGCAAGTCACCTAAACTCTGGCTAATTTTCCTCAACTGTAAAATGTGGATCATACCTGCCTCCTAATGTGAGGATTAAAAGAGATATTCATAAAATATTTAGCACATTTACTTGGTATATAGGAGCTCCTTCCTTCCTTCTCTTTTTATTTCCTTCTTTTTCACTCATTATCAAGCAGAATAGCATATACAGACATACACAGACACACACACAAGATAGACAGACCTTCTGTAGAAGTTAGAGTATTAAGTATTTAGATTATTGAGATTCAAGAGATTTAGGATCATAGATTTAGAAAGAATCTTAAAGGTCATCTTATAGTCCCAAAAGCTAGTCTCATAATGAGGAGACTGAGGTACAAAGATAATTTGCCAAAGTCACATAGTGATAATTGTCAGAGAAGGTAAATGAAGCAAATTCTCTGATTCCAAATCCAGCACTGCTTCTACTAGAATCTAATATTTCATATATATATGTATATGTATACATATATACATATTTGTTTTGCTTTTGTAATATAAAAATTTACAGAAACAACTTCTTTGTGAAGGATCTGTACTAAGAAAACAAACAAACAAAAAAACTAAACTAGCAATGTAGTGACCTTATCTGAGAGGGCATTGCTTATTAATTTGCCCTTTTCATTTTTAATACTGGTAATTTGACTTTCTTTTTTAAAAAAATCAAATTAATCAATACTTTGATTTTTCACAAAACTAACTTCTTTTTATACTTATTAGCTCAATGGTTTGCTTACTTTTATTAATCTTTGATTTTTAAGATTTCAAATTGGGTGTTTAATTAGGGGTTTTTAATTTGGTCTTTTTCTGTGTTTTTTTAAAATAAATTTTAGTTTAATACCCAGTTAACTTATCTGCTCTTTCTCTGTTTTATTGATGTGAGCATTTAGAGATTTAAATTTTCCTGTAAGTACTGTTGTTGGATTGTCTAATTCTGAGTGGGGAACGTCAATGTCCTTTACTAATATAGTTTTATTGTATATTCATGTAAATCACATAATTTTTCATTTTGGAATTTGGATGTATGCCATTTGGTGCATGCATATTTAATATTGACATTGCTTTTTCATCTTTGTATCCTCTTATCAATATATAATTTCCTTCCTTATCTCTTTTTATTAGCACAGTTTTCACTTTTGCTTTATCTGAAATCATCTCCCAAATTCCATTATATTGTCTCCTTGTCATTCTCTTTAATGAACTTTCTATGCTTTTTTTCTTTGACCTACTCATTCTTTAAGATAAGATTATTTAGGAGGTAGTTCAATGACTCACTGGATTTTGTCAGACCTGACAGAGACCTGAAGTGTTAGTTTCAAATCTGGCCTCAGATACTTCCTAGCTGTGTGACCCTGGGCAAGTCACTTAAACCCTATTTATTGTCTTGCCTTTAACACTCTTCTGCCTTAGAACCAATACACTGAATTGATATAAAGTTGGAAGCTATTGCTATTTCAGTTTCTACCTTGGACTGCTGATGACTTACAAAACTCAGAGCACTGTGAGCTACCCTATGCAGAGGCTCTAGCCTCAGATTTTGCAGGGGCTTTGGGCCTCACTGTTTTGATTAGGTCAGGCATACTATGGACTGCATTGCCCTTGGGCTTGTAACCTTGTTTTGAGTTTGGGTGGGGGCTCTGGCCCTGGCTCTGGGATTACACAGTCCAAGTATACTGAGATGACTGCCTCATAATTGGATTCATGAACTTACTACAGGCTT
Organism: Gracilinanus agilis; assembly: GCF_016433145.1. Classification (NCBI taxonomy): domain Eukaryota; kingdom Metazoa; phylum Chordata; class Mammalia; order Didelphimorphia; family Didelphidae; genus Gracilinanus; species Gracilinanus agilis. The sequence goes on from NC_058132.1 coordinate 581,738,723, forward strand.
TGGCTGGGGCTCTGGGACTCCCCTTGGGCTGATATCAGTTAGGCACTGAGCTGACTGTCTTGCCCTGGAGTCATATTAGCTAACCTATGGCATGAGAGCTAGGAGGGCCTGCTCCCCTCCCTCTCTCCACATACACTTGAGAACATTTCTTTTGTCAATGGCCCCTCTGCCCAGCAGCCCAGTGGAAGTACTTCCTCCCTTCTCTATCTGGGGTAAGATGGGGCTCACATGCAATTTGGGCATTCAGTCTCCAAAAGGTATCATCATCATTGCCCTAGAGCTTTGACCCCTTTGGGCTTGTTCAGGGGCTCAGAGCCTCCTTCTGTGCCTGCACCATCCAGACACACTGTTGACTCCCCTGTGCTAGAGCTTGGAGTCTCACTGCAAGGTTTGGCTAGGGATTGGATATTTACAGGATGTACATGGGGTTGCTCTGCTATTGGCTTAGGCAGGGTTTCAGGGTCTTTATGTTGGCTTGAGTCTAGTTTCAGAACCTGAGAGAGTAGATATTGAAGAAGGGGTTGCTGCTGTCTTGCACCAAAAGTCCTTGATTGAGTCTTGATGCAGGCTGCTCTACACTCTCACCTTTATACTAAACCAATCTTTTATTACTGGCTATAAGGGACAGTGGGTAGTAACAGTAGCAAGAGTGGTAATGGATAAAATAGATTGAGCACTGGACCTGGAATTAGGAAAATCTGAGTTCAAATATGGTATCTGATATTTCTTAGATATTTAGTCCTGGAAAAATTGCTTAACTTCTATCTGCCACATTTTATTCAGCTATAAAATGGGAAAATGATATCACCCACCTTACAGGGTTACTGTGAGGATATTGTAAAGACAATATTTGCAAAATTTTTTGCAAATTTTAAAGTGCTATATAAGTTAGCTTCCTAGCAAGTAGATGTAGTCATAATAGTAATAGTGATGGTGTTAGTTGTCCTGGTTATAGTAGTGGTATTAGTAGAAATAATACATGCTTATGTAGTACTTTAAACTTTACAAACTTTACAAAGTACTTTTTTCTGAAGTAGGTACAATAAATATTATATATTTAGAAATCTAGCTCAGAAACATACCTAATAATGTGTTCATATTCATAAAGCTTGTTATAATCATCTGAAGAATAATTTCAACCCTCGTGTCCTGATTCCAAGTCAGTTATATATATATATATTATATATATATACATATATATAAAATATATATATATATATATAAAATCTTATACCGTCTTGCCATCATCAAATATTTGTTTTTTCACATTTTTAATTCTATTACATGATTATTTTTTAGATTTTAAAATCCATATTTTACAAATAAATACATTGTTTCTCACAAAATTTTTAAGAATCATCTCTTCTTTTCATGATGGAGTAGTCATTCTTAACATTTTTACTTTTTATTGATTTAATGTTTAAATATGGATTCCAGCTGAGAGATACACAAAACCAGTATTTCCATTTCTCAGTTTATCCTTAACTCTAGCTATTCCTTCTCTGGTCTTTCTTTTTGTTTATTGCTTAGGGTTTGCTAATCAAAAACTTGTAGTCTGCCTGGAGGTGGCCAGATTACTGAGAAACTAAATTTTCCTTGTTATATATTTTCTATGATTCAAGTGCCCCAGGGCAGCAACCCACCCAAGGGAAAATTCAAAGGTAGCCTTTGAACTAAAAGAGGAAAGGATAAATGGTCCTGCTGACTTAGGATATGCCTTGGGACAATGTGTTTTCCTGGTATCTATAGAAGATCTTATCTGATAAGATGAGGAAGCAGTTTTCTCTGGAGGCTCCAAGTAGAAAAATAGTGCTCTAGGAGGATCAGCTTCTCTCATTTTGATTGATAGAGAAGGGTGACTTAAACCTGCCATACACATTTCTTTATAGTTTAGATGTAAGAAAACAATTGACAGACACTTTTATTTCAGGCACTGTTTATTATTTTCTCCCACCCTTTTGTGTGCAGATGTAACTCAAGTTTGATGAACTATAAATTGGAAACTATGAGGCTGAGAGTTTGAATCTTTCTTCTGTCACTAATTTACTGTGTGACCTTAGGCAAGTCATTTAATCACAGCTGTCTTAGTTTCTCCATAAATGAAACAGAAAAGCACATAGAAGCTCAGGACATGAGTTCACTAAGCAAATAAAAAAAAATTGATGTCTATTTTTTTTAGGAATGTAATTGTGGCTTCTAAAGGGATAATCAAGGTTACAAAGGAAGCTACTGTACATTATGGAGATCCAAAGAGTTTGTTTTCAAGAGGAAGTGTATTCAAAAGTGGATTAAATCAACCCATACAAAAAATATCAGAGAGAAGAAGGGGGAAAAAGGATGAATAAAGGATTTTGTATAAGGATGTGACAATTTATCATTTAACAGGGTTAAAAAGGGCGAGGTAACAGCAGTTTCTAAAAGAGGCAATTGGTTCCCAGGGAAGAGGACAGATTACAGGATTTCCAAGTGGGAAACAACCACAAAGGCCATCTTGTCAACATCTAGTCTGAACATCTTATCTCCTAAACACCCTTAACAAGTGGTCTTCCAGGTTTTTCTTTAGGATCTTGTGGGAAAAGGAACACTTTCCCCAATCTCTAAAAGTAGCTCATTCCACTTATAGATAGCTCTGGTAGGTATCTAGATGGCATGTTAGAGATAGAATGCTGAGCTTAGAATCTGGAAGAACTAAGTTCAAATCTACCCCCAGATGCTTATGTGATTTTGATTAAATCAATTTAGCTTCTATTTTTCCCACTTTTTTCCAACTGCAAAATGGGAATAACACTTATCTCTCAGTTATTATAAAGATCAAATAGAATAATAAGTATGGTTTTAGCACAGTGCCTAATACATAGTTGGTGATAAATGCTACTGCTATTAATACTCCTCCCACCACCACCACCACTACTACTACTATTACTACTAACTACTACTACTACTACTACTACTACTACTACTACTACTACTACTACTACTACTACTACTACTACTACTTCTACTATTACTA
>NC_058132.1:581742068-581759447 GCF_016433145.1 Gracilinanus agilis
CTTCTTCTTCTTCTTCTTCTTCTTCTTCTTCTTCTTCTTCTTCTTCTTCTTCTTCTTCTTCTTCTTCTTCTTCTTCTTCTTCTTCTTCTTCCTCCTCCTCCTCTTCCTTCTTCCTCCTCCTCCTCTTCCTCCTCTTCCTCCTCCTCTTCCTCCTCTTCCTCCTCTTCCTCCTCCTCCTCCTCCTGCTCCTCTCCTCCTCCTCCTTTTACTGTTATCTTTACATTGAGCTGAAATTTGCCTTTTTGCAACCTTCCCATTGTTCCTATTTCTACCCTTTGGGATTCAGCAGAACTAGTCTAATCTTTTACACAATGATTTTTTCTTCTTTTAATCCTTGCTGACATCTCTAATGCCTCCTTATTTGCTTTCTTCTTCAGGGTAAATGTCACTATTCCCTTTAGCTAATCTTCATGTGGCTTGGGGTGAAGACCTTTCATTTATACTGGTTTCTCTCCTCTCCTTATTCAATAATCTCCCTAAAGTATCAGGGTAAGAACAGAATTCAAAACTTTATAAATACCAGGAAAAGTACAGAATGATAATGTCTGTATACCTGGACACTTCCTGAAAAATGAAACTTTTTTTTTTTAATTGCCAAGCCATACTAATGACTCACATTGAGCTTGCAGTTTACTAAAATTTTTTAAAGATTTTTCCCCTAGATAAAATTCTAATTATCTACAGCTCCTCCCAACTTATGCTATGATATTAATTTTTAAAGTATATTTAAAGATTTACATTTATCCCTATCAAATTTCATTGTATTAGATTTTGTTGAATGTACTAGCCTGTCAAAATCTTTTTGAATTCTGATTCTATCCACTGGTGCATTAGTTATCTTCCTCAGCTTTGTGACACATATAAATCTGATAACCATGCTATTAATTCCTTTATATAAATCCCTGATAACAATTTTGACAGCACAGATCATTGGATTGTGACACTGGAGACTACTGATGTTGACATCAAGCCTATTCAAAGAATTATGGATCCACCTTATTTTACTATTGTCCACACATGTCCATCTCTTCCACAATATAACATCAAAGATTTCATTAAATGCTTTACTAAAATCAATCTAAACTATATCCAAGAATTTCATCATTTATCTACATTTCAGACATCCAAACTTATGGCATTTCATTATATCCAGTCATCAAACCACAGAATTTCCTGCTTTGGGGGCTCAGTTGTATAGAGATAACCCAAAATTATTTATTATGGGTATCTATCATTTTTCTGTTAGTCAGTTTTTGGATAATGCAGGCTTCTTTAAGTTACATATTTGTCACTTGTCATTGTTTCTTAATAGAAGAAAATATTAAATATAATTTTGAATGGGTTACCCTTAATATGTATGGGCATTTCATAAGTCATTAGCCAAAGTCTAAGCTTTCTGAATGAACATCACTAAAAATCTGTTAACATTCAAATATGCAGGTGAGGAGGGAAACTGAATTCATTTTCAGGACCATGTATAATTGATTTTTTGACATTTAAAGAATCTTTGTTATGACATACAGGTAGCTTATTAGAAAGTTGTTTTGACCAAAATGATGATGCTGATAGTGCTCCATAAATAGTTTATATATGAATAAGCAAAGAAAAAATGAGTCTCCTAAAGTTAATCTCACAATGATTTAAATATGATACTGCTTTACTGGAAATAATGGAAATTTTCTTCTAGTAAAAGACTCCAAATCTTGTATAAAGTAAAGGATATATCCAGAAATTTCCTTAAATTTCTTTGAAGTTAGTAACCTTAGTTGTTAATAGGTTAACAAATTATATTACTTTATTATTTTGGAACAAATATCAATACAGATACTCCATGTGTCAGTAGAGATATCAATTTCATCTTTTTCTCATCTTGTGAGTATATGGCCCATATTCTGCCCCAAATCTACCAAATGGATCATAGCTAATCAGATATCCTTCAACATATAGATAGTGAGGTTCTAAGGATGTTCCTTTTTTGTTGGTGATACTACAATAATTGTCAATTTTTTCAGAGAAATTCTTAGCAATATGAAAGAGATGAATTTGCCATAGATAGTATAAAATATTGTATTGATTTCTGGGACAAGATGGAAACCAACTTTGAGTGACAAGACCAGCAGTTAAACACCTTGGAATGTACTCAGATGCCATGAGCCAGGGCAAAAGTCCCTTGGAGCCAACCCTATAAATACCCACCAGGCACAGCACATGTGGCTCTATCTGGAGCAGAACTTGGGAGGTGGGAGGTTGAGGGAGGGTAGGCTTGTACCTGCACCCCAACCTTTCTTACTGAGAGAGCTAGAGAGCAATCACCATCATTGACAATAGAGCTGAGAGAGAACAGTGATACTGTCATCAAAGATCATGAATAGCCTTCCCTAATCTCTGGCTTGCTTCTGGTCAAGTCAGGCCAGAGTTAGTGGGAGAGTGAAGAGCCTCCAGTCTCTCCTTGATCTAACTTTCTCCAATAGTCTGATCATTAGCTTAGAATATTAGCAAATAAGGTTCCCAAACCTTCCATCCTTTTCCCTTGTTCCTAACTCCATTAATTGGAATCAAATATAGTGTTTAATACCAAATACTTTTCCTGAGTGGTCAATATATCTAAGCCCTTGGGAAGGGGAGATCCTTAGGCAGTCAGATCTTCACTGTTATTCAAACAGCTTGCCAATAGCCCTTATCAATAACTATTCCAACCCCAGGCTAAGGAACTAAAGAGTTTAACTACACATATAACTTCTCAGTGGTTTCCTGTCTGAGCAACTATTATAAGGGATAGCTGACAGGCTCAATTGAGCAAGCCTGTCAGGAGAGGAGAGGCATAGTTTTGCCAGCAGCACCTACACAGAGGCCAAGGGTGAAAGTGTGCTCTCTCCCCCATGAAATCCAATCCACCTTTCAAAAGCCTCTAGCCTCTATTATCCATCCCTCCATTTTTTATAACAAAAACAAAAGTGTTTGAAAAACTTATGTTATCCAGACTGACATTCACTTAAATAGATGATCTATTAAACGTAACTATCTGCATGTATTTTAATAGACAGATTTTTTTAGGAAGAGCTCTTCCTAACATTGAATAGAAGGATAATCTCTTAAGAGTTCACCATGGGGGAAATTTTCAGTGATTTTATTTATAACAAATAAAACTCAATGACATTTACAAAAATATTTTCCCAATATTGTAAATATGGTAAAATCATGGAAAATAGAAGAGTCAAAATCCCAAACAAGACACAGGACAATGGTCAATATACATGAGCTATATGTCACCAAGAACAATTTACATAAGAAATTTCATAAAAATCATAATTGAATAAATAAATAACTAAAGCAGTATATCTTTTGATCAGGTAGAAAGAACAAGATACAAAACAATAATCATTTGTGGGAAAAGGATATGAAGTTTTCAAAAGTAGAACAACAAGCTATTTAAAACCATATGAAAGATATCTCCATATCACTGGTAATAATGGGAATACAAATTAAAAAAAACCTAAAATTTCATTTTGTAACCAGAAAATTAGTAATGATGACAAAACCAAGGAACAGTTGTTACTGGAAATAATGTAGGAAAACTAAAGCATGTATATACTGTTATGGAGCTGTGAACTGATCCAATCATTCTGGGAAATAACAATTTGGAATTATTTGGACAAGTGATTAAAATCTTAATATTGCTTGACTTTGAAAGGTGCTAATTATACATATGTTTCACAGAAGTAAAAGATGATAATAATAATAATAATAAAAAGGTCTCAAATATGTCAAAAAAGTAATAGTATCACTTTTCAGGGTGGCAAAGAGCTAGTAATGAAATGGGTACTCAGTAACTGGGAACAAATTGTGCTATGTGAACTTAATACGATAGTATTACATTATAAGAAATAATGACTACAAATAATTTAGATATATAGAGAAATTGGAGCAGCTAGGTAGCAGGGTAACAAAGTGGCAAAGCTAAAGTCAGTAAGACTAATGTGTCTGAATTCAAATCCAGGTTAAGACACTTATTAGTTTGTGACCCTGGACAAGAAACTTAACTCTGTTTGCCTCATTTTCTCATCTTTAAAATGAAATGGCAAACCACTCCAGTATCAATGCCAAGAAAATGGGATCATGAAGAGTCAGACACAACTAAAATGATTGAATGACAACACGGGAATATTGTCTACACAAATGCGGAATGAGAATAATTTAAATAATGATTACAAAAAAAAGTTTAAATGAAAGTAAGACTAAGAGAGAGCAATACTGTAACTATAATGAAGAATTTTGTCTCTGGAGAAGACACGAACAAATATATTTACTTCATTTCATTGGAAAGACAGAGGACAATTTTTCTGGGTAAAGGAACTATGATCCTTTAAAGATCTTCCTTCAAAGGTCAGCTCAAGTACCATCTTCTCCAGGAAGCACCTCCCTGTTTCTTCAAATTGTTAAAGCTCTGTACTTCCTCAAATGTATATTATATTCCCCCAAGTAGAATGGAACCTTTCTAGAGCCAGGGTATATTTCTTTTTTGTCTATGTTATTTTTAATTGTGGCCCATCCCTATGATATCATTAAATTTATTATTTATTTACTTAATTAATTTAGAATATTTTTCCATGGTTACATGATTCATGTTCTTTCCCTCTCCATAGCCAATTTGCTAGGTGTGAGGTGGTACTTCAGAGTTGTTTTGATTTGCATTTTTCTAATTATAAGAGATTTAGGGGCAGCTGGGTAGCTCAGTGGATTGAGAGCCAGGCCTAGAGACCAGAGGTCCTAGGTTCAAATACGGCCTCAGACACTTCCCAGCTGTGTGACCCTGGGCAAGTCACTTGACCGCCATTTATCTTGGTATATATAGAGAGTGAAATGTTGATCTAGACCTAATCTCTCCCATTCTGGCTAAAAGACAGAAGGGAGTACCATATTGTTTTGATGACAACTGCTTTATAGTACAGTTTAATATCTGATACTGCCAGGCCTCCATCTTTCATATTTTTTTTTCATCATTTCTCTTGATATTCTTGATCTTTTGCTCTTCCAAATGAACTTTATTATAAATTTGTTCTAATTAATAAAAATGTTTCTTGGTGGTTTGATAGGTATGGCACGGAATAAGTAGATTAATTTGGGTAAATTGTTATTTTTACTATATTAGCTTGTCCTACCCAGGAGGAGTTAATGTTTTTCCAATTGTTTACATCTAGTTTTAATTGTGTGAAAAGTGTTTTGTAGTTGTGTTCATATAATGCCTGTATTTCTTTTGGCAGATAGATTCCTAAATATTTATATTGTCTAGGGCAGGGATGGGCAAACTTTTAAAAGAGGGGGCCAAAGGAAAGGAAATGCTCCTTTGTCAGTCTGTTTCTAAGGCAACTCTTTCGAAGTTTCATTGTATTGTATCTTACTCATTGTATTTGTCAGATTAGAAACAATGTCGGGCAGTGAGATAGAACATTTCAGGGGGCCACATCTGGCCCATGAGCTGTAGTTTGCCCATCACTGGTCTAGCATGATTTTAAATGGAATTTATCTTTCTAACTCTTGCTACTGAGTTGTGTTGGAAATTTATAGAAATGCTGATGACTATTTGAGTTTATTTTGTATTCTGAAATTTTGCTAAAGTTGTTGATTATTTCTACTAGCTTTTTAGTTGATTTTCTAGGATTCTTTAATTATACTGTCATATCATCTCAAATAGTGAGAGTTTAGTCTCCTCACTACCTACTTTAATCCCTTCAATTTCTTTCTCTTCTCTAATTTCTACTGCTAGTGTTTCAAGTACAATGTTAAATAATAGCAGTACTAATGGGCATCCCCTTGCTTCAATTCTGATCTTATTGGGAATGCTTCTAATTTATTCCCATTGCAGATGATACCTGCTGATAGTTTTAGATACATTCTGTTTATTATTTTAAGGAAAAATCCATCTATTCCTATACAAATAGTGTTTTCAATAGGAATGAGTGTTGTATTTTGTCAAAGGCTTTTTATGCATCTATTGAGATCATCATGTGATTCCTGTTGTTTTAGTTATTGACAAGGTCAATTATGTTGATAGTTTTCCTAACATTAAACCATCCTCCATTCCTGGTATAAATCCCACCTGCTCATAGTGGATAATTCTTGTCTTCACTTGCTGGGGTCTTTTTCTTAGTATTCCTTTTGAGATTTTTGCATCTGTGTTCATTAAGGAGATTGTTCTGTAGTTTTCTTTCTCTGTTTCTGATCTGCCTGGTTCTGGAATCAGTACCATATTTGTGTCATAAAAGGAATTTGGTAAAAACTCCTTTGCTTATTTTGTCAAATAGTTTGTATAGTATTTGGATTAGTTGTTCTCTAAATTTTTGATAGAATTCACTTGTGAAACCATCTGGCCCTGAGGACTTTTTCTTAGGGAGTTCTTTGATGGCTTATTCAATTTCTTTTTCTGATATGGAATTATTTATGTATTCCATTTCCTCTTTTGTTAATCTGGGAAATTTGTAATTTTGTAACTATTCATCCATTTTACCTAGATTGCCATATTTATTTGCCATATAATTGTGCAAAATAGTTCTTAATAATTACCTCAATTTCCTCTTCACCGTTTTCATTTTTGATACTGTTAATTTGATTTTCTTCTCTCCTTTTTTAATTAGATTAACCAGTACTTTGTCTATTTTATTTGTTTTTTCAAAGTACCACCACCTTGTTTTATTTATTAACTAAATAGTTCTTTTACTTTCAATTTTATTAATTCCTCTTTTGATTTTTAGGATTTCAAATTCAGTTTTTATTTGGGGATTTTTAATTTGTTCTCTTTCTGGGTTTTTTTTAATTTGCATGCCCAAGTCATTGACCTCTTCCCACTTTGATTTGTTGATATATGCATCCAGGGATATATTTTCCCCTTAGTACTACTTTGGCTGCAAATCATAAGTTTTGATATGATGTCTCCTCATTGTCATTTTCTTCAGTGAAATTATTAATTGTTTCTATGATTTTTTCTTTAACCAATCAAATTTGTAAAATCATGTCATTTGATTTCCAGTTAATTTTTGATTTTCCTCCCCATGTTCCCTTACTAATTATAATTTTTATTGCATTATGATCTGAAAAGTTGAATTTATCATTTCTGTTTTTTGCATTTGTTTGCAATGTTTTTATGCCCTAGTACATGATCAGTCTGTGTGAATATAACATGTACTGCTGAGAAGAAAGTGTTTTCTTTTTTTGTCCCAATTTATTTTTCTCCATATATCTATTAACTCCAACTTTTCTTGGATTTTATTCACATCTCTTACCTCTTTCTTATGTATATTTTTGGTTTGATTTATCTAGATCTGATAGAGGAAGGTTCAGGTCCCCCACTAGTATATTTTTACTATCTATTTCCTCCTTAAGATCTATTAGTTTCTCCTTTAAAAACATGGATTCTATACCATTTGGTGCATACCTATTGAGTACTGCTATTTTTCATTGTCTACACTGCCTTTTATCAGAATATAATTACCTTCCCTATCTTTTTTAATCAGATCTATTTTTACTTTGGCTTTGGCAGATGTCATGAGTGAGTCTCCTGCCTTCTTTTTCTCAGTTGATACACAATAAATTTTGCTTCAGCCTCTTACCTTTACCTTATATGTTTCTACTTGTCTCATGTATGTTTCTCATAGACAACATATGATAGGATTTTGGTTTCTAATCGACTCTGCTCTTTGCTTCCATTTTATGGGTGAGTTCATCCCATTCACTTTCAGAGTTATGATTGCTCCCTGTGTATTCCTCATCACTTTGATTTCCTCCATTATTCTTTCACTATTTCCTTTCTTCTTTCACTATTTCCTTCTATGCCAGAGTTATGCTTTTAATCAGTCCCCCTATTCCCCATCCTTATTTTACTTTCCTTCTCACACCCTCCCTTTTTATTCCCTTCTTATTTTTCTTTAACATTTATTAAATTCCCTTCCTCCTAATTTTCCCTGCTTTTTCCTACTTCTAGCCCCTCTTCCTACCCTTTCGTTTTCACTTCTCAACTTCTCTATAGGGTAAGATAGAATTCTATACCATAGTGTATCTAGCTGCTCTTCCCTCTCAGAATTGATTCCACTGAGAATAAAGTGTATTATCTATTATCACTCTCTTCTTCTCCTTATAATAGTATTCTTCCCCTCCCCCTCCAATGTGACTCTTTATGTGCTATAAATTATCCTATTTTTCTGCTTCCTTTAAGTTTTTCTTGGTGTCATCTTCTATTCCCATTCCCCCATCCCCGCTTTTTAATATATCATCTTAAACCACTTAGTGTCCCAACCTCTACCTTTGAATAATTCTTTTTTTTCTTCTACAATAGTTTAAATAGTTTTTGAGAGTTAAAAATATCCTTTTTCCAAATGGGAATATAAACAATTTCACCTTACAGAAGTCCTTAAAATAAGAATCCTCCCCCCCTCTTGTTTACCTTTTCATATTTCTCTTGAATTTTGGATTTGGACATCAAATTTTCTATTTAGTTCTGATCTTTTGAGGATTTAATGTAGAGGGTGATCTATGGGCTCTTTTAATGTCTATTTTGCCCTCTTGTTCAAGAATATCAGGACAGTTTTCTGGGATAATTTCTTGAAGTATGATGTCAAGGCCTCTATTGTTTTTCCAGGTTTTCCAGTTGAGTAATGATTCTCATATTGTCTCTCCTAGATCTATTCTCCAGGTCTATCATCTTCTCAATGAGATATTTCATGTTTTCTTCTATTTTGTCATTCTTTTGACTTTGCTTTATTAATTCTTGCTGTCTTATGAGATCATTAGATTCTACTTTGTCAATTCCAATCTTTAAACACTAGTTTTTAACTATCATCTTTTGATTTTTTTTTCAGTTTGGTCTCTCCTGCTTTTCATGGCTTCCAGCAGGTCAATTCTGGTCTCAAATTTATTTATTACTTCATTGTGGGAAGCCGTTCTATGTAGTAAAACCTTTGGAGAAATAGGATCAAATTTAGGGCCTGTTATCTGGATTCCCTACGTGACCAATCCAGGCTGAGGCAGTCTTTGTGTTTGGTCCTGGTCACTTGAGCCCCCAAAAGGCTCTGGTACCAGAAGGTAGGTTAATCCAAAATCAACTTGATCCCTCCAAAAAGGTTATTAGGAGTCATTTAGAGAAACAGAGTCTGTAACAGATATTTTATCTGGATCCCATTACAAAATCATCGGCAAGTAAAACTGTGTGTATGATTTTTCTGCCCTGCATGTCAGGATGCAGACTGAATGGGTCATCTAAGATAAAAATCTGAGGCTCCTCTTCTGACTCAGTCTTTGATCCCCACCTTTTTTACAATTCTTATTGGAGAGCTTTGAAGTGGTAGACCAGCTTCTATTGAATTGATAATTTCCTCCCTTGATAATTGAAGAAGCCTTAATCTTAAACAGACGCTGATTCCATACTCAGATTAAAACCTGAGTCTTTAGTCTGTATGCAGATTTCAATTGATGAGCATCTCCATAGGATATTTCCTCTCCCGGAATTATAACCTGCTGAATTGGGGTTTGGAATTTGACCATTTGTCTTTGCATCTGTATTCTTTAAACTTCAATGGATTATTCGTGATTTATTGCCCCTTACCAACTGTGACTTCTTTTTTGAGAAAGATATATAATAAACTTCCATGCCCACAGAATTTGGGACAGCATGGGCTAACCACTAGTCTAGTTGTTCTCATTTTCTTTCTCCTGCTTTAACCATCCTATGCCACCACGCCGCTCAGGACCCCAAAAAATCATATAGAGGCATGGCCCCCTATACTTCATGTTATTTCTGTGTTTCTTTTTCCAAGTGGGAGATTCTGTCTTTTAAACTGTTATTTTCTTTTTTGAACTATTTCCCACTTTTCTTGCCAAGTTTCTTCTATCTTTCTTATTGGTTCTTGAACTCAAATTTGAGTCCCTTGAGAGCTTGTGACCAATTTCCATTTTTTGTTTTTTTGGAAAGTTTGGATGTATTTGCTTATCTGTCATTTTCTGCTGTTGCCTCTGTAGTCTGCCGTTTTTCTCCATAAAAGTTATCCAGGGTCATAGACTTTTTATTACTTTTTTTTGATAGTTGTAGATTGTAGTTCTTGGGTTTTCATTGCCATTGCTGTGTTAGTTTTGTTTTCCCTTCAAAGCCAGAAGTCTGTGTGAGGAGCTCAGGCTCTCTGTGTATCGAACTACAGAGAGGTTTTTGCCCTGAGCCTATTTTTCTCTTCTCTGCTGAGTCTGTTGTGGGAAACCCCTCTTTGACATATCTCTGAGCCCAAGCTCCAAATTCCTCAGCATCCATGGGTCTCAAGTCTCACTGCCCTCTGAGTTAAGGTTGTGGTGTCCTCACCCAGCCCCCTGAGAACCTATCAATTGCCCCATGCTCGCTCTGACTGTGGCTCCATTGGTGGAGTGGGGGAGGAGTGATCAGCTGTCACTTTGGTAGGTATAGTTTTACCCCCTTATAGTGTGGAAATGCCCCAAATCCTCCTACCTTCAAGGTTATACCCTATGGTAGAGCCCATTCACTCATCTGATTTTTATTTTTGTCCCTTTGACTTGCTTTATATCAGTTGGTTGTGAGGAGAAGACTCTTGCTTCTACTCTGTGGCCATCTTAGCTCAGAAGTCCTCTACGATATTATTAATGTGGGGAATTCCCCACACCGATTCAGATCACCAAGTCTTCTCTAAGTTATAGCCTTCAAAAGTATTCTGGGAATGAGTCACTTAGGACTTTTCCATATTGATATAATTAACATATATGAGAGGAGAATTTGCATCTATGTCTCCCTGACAATGAAGCTGTCTCCATATATGCTATACTATGCTATCTCTTATCTTCTATATATTATGTATTTATTAAGTGATTTTTGAATCAAATTGAGTCTTAAATGAATAACTGTTGACATGCATTGTTTTAATATCACTGGAAATACTAATATGAAAGGGCTTTGCCAAAAATGTTTACAACAGGTCACTGTAAAGTTTGAAATATTTAACATATACTTTCTATAAAGTATTTCATCATTAAAATTGCATCATGCATTTGCTAACTAAAATTGTAAGCAAAATTATATGGAGAATTTAGTTATTTCAATTTTTTAAAAATAATTCTGAATTGGTGAAAGAAAAGTTGGTTAGAAGTCTACATTTCTAAATAATTACTTCTATTCTCCATGTCACTTTGATAGAATAAAATAGGTCTAAATGACATACTTAATTCTTTTGTCATTGTGTAGGGGCTTTATGCCAATCTCATGTATACAAAAGATTAAAATGAGTACTGCTATTTTCTTCCTTCTTTTTAATTTTAAGCAGAAGGTGATTCAGTGACAGCAGAGAGCATTTAGTATAAGATTTTCCTCCCAGTTTTTTCATTGTCAAAAACTCATTGGATCATAGGTAGCAAAATATTCTTTTTCTAGACTGGTCACTTCCTGAATCACATTAATTTTTCCTAAAACTGAATGAATTACTTTTTGTAAAGACAGTGTTTCCTCTTTATTCTCTCTCAGTTGCATTACTTAGAATCTATTCAAATAAAACCACAAAAAATTAAAAGTCCTTCTGTCCCTTGTCCAATTCTAATCACATCATATAGTTGATACTTGATTTTTATTGCTTCCACTGACTTGACTTGTTTCTATTAAAAAGTGACTACATAATCTTCTTAGCAATTAATCTGCGCATGAGCTTTCTTGTCACCCAGGGGACAAGGCTATTTATGATGACAAGACTCCTATACATTGATAAATGATGTGAATACAGAAAGATCAATGGTCCTAGAAATAATAAAAGTATTGAACAGCAAAACAAGTGTATCATCTACAGTTTTGAAACAATCAATTTTAAGATCTTATGAATATAATCATCAACTCTTTTGATGAGAAACAATTCAGATAAAATGTTTTGATAACTGGAATTTACACATGCTCAAATATTTTTTTCTGATAAAAGTATCTATCTATCTATCTATCTATCTATCTATCTATCTATCTATCTATCTATCTATCTATCTGTCTATCTATCTATTGGTCTGTCAAGGCTTCCATTTAGTGAAAGTTCTCTATAATTATTCTAACTCATACCTACCATGCTACTATTCTCCAGTCATCTTCATGCCTTAGTGCCATGCATGTATTTCACTCCTGTTCTGTCCACTTTTTACTCTGGAAACAGTAGTCAAATTATTATTATAGTTCTTGTAAAGGATATATCAATCAATTCATTTAACTCACATCACTATGAACTTCCTGGCAAAAAGCCTTCCAAGAACCTGAGAAACAAACACAAAACCTTTTTGTATGTAGTTGTTTCTTGAAGATAAGGACCATTTTAATTTTTGTATTTATTTGTTTAGTACTTTGAATCAGCTACCAGAGAGTCAGTATTTTATTGATGCACTTTTTATATATATTCTGAAATGTCAAGTAACTAGTATATAGTCTCCCTCTTCAAAAAATATTCTTATGTATTGGAATTTACTTTTGGGAAGAAATTGCTAGGTGGATAAAAAATACAAAGGTAAAAGAGATATGGGAACTTATACAGTTTTGACAGGGGGAGCAGAGGGGATATAGTAGTGCTGGAAGAAGGTCATTCCTAAAAGGCGATTAAAAAAAAGTCACTACCATTTGTTCATTTTGTATGGCCTTAGGGTAATCTCTACATTAATTAGGTCTTATTCTCTGTAATTTTTACTGTTTGCTCCATGTTCATCATGAGTCCCTGGAAGTAGTTCCTGAAAGTATGATTTTGACTTGATCTTGTGCGTAATTGGCTGTCTTCATGTTGCTAGGATACCATTTTGGTGGTCAACTGCCTCTATCAAGGCCACACTGAGACAATTTTCTTTTATTTCTATAAACACTTGAACAAAAATTTCTTCACTTTTTTTTCTGCATTTTAGAAATAACCTTTGCTATTGACTTTTTAAAGTAAATTTAAGTAGTAAACATCCATTCCCCTTTGAATATTGTGTGAAAGATACTTGTGTGACTTTGGAGTGCAAATCAGACCAGATCAATCAAAATTATTACTGATAGCATTCTTTTTTATTGATAGAATTTAATTTTAAAATGAAAATTCAAACACTACTAATATTTGAAATATTTTAAAGGAAGAAAGTTTTAAAGAATTTTAAAAATGAAACTTAGCTGTTTGATACATAATCCTGTATTCCTTATCATCTAAAGAGAAATGAATCTGACCTCCATAAGCATAGTAGCAGGTTAAGTATAGATGAGTCATTTTATCTTTACCCCTAAATAGTTTTTTAAATTGTATTGAAAAGTATCAATAGAGAATAGAGAATAGAAGAAGAAAGAAGCAACAGTGTTGTTGAATATGTAGAACTGTGGCATGTTGTCTGAATTATTTAGAAATGAGTCAGATAATAGGATGGGGGTTGGTGTCTTGTATCAAATCAGTCTAAATAAAATGGAGGGAAAATTGTGATTAGAATAAGTGAGATGAGTGTTGACAAGAGAATAATTGAGGTCAGAAAGTATAGCTCCCTGAAGGAAAGGTGATTTATAGACTTGGGTCAACATTTATAGAGTAATTCCCTCTATCCCAGACTCTCCTCTCTTGGTTTTCTTTGCACTCTATCCTCCTGGTTTTTCTCCTTTTGATTTCTCACTCTGTTTTGCAGGATCATAAACCAACTCCTGGGAAGTCTACAGTTAGAAAGCAAAATTAAATTGAGTGCAGGGGAGAGATCTGTGGAGTCTAAAAGAAGCAGCTTTGCAGTGTTGGTCTCTGAGTCCTCTTCCTTTGGAACTTCATTGTGATGAGTGAGAGCATTCAAAGCTATCTGAGTTGATGTGGGCTCATGACTTCTGAAGCTCCAAAGTCCACATGCATGATGTGCCATAAATAGAGATGAACACTAGGGGATAAATCTAGCTTAGAGTTGACAATACAGATTGTAGTGGGGTCAAATACTTAGACTTTTCCAATGCCAGATAATAGTACCTCCTGACCTAAGTCATACAAATCAAAAGTTACACAGTAGAACTCTGTCTATCTGACAGTTTTTCAAAATTAGAAACTGTTAATGATGTGTATTATTCTCATGACCTTTTTGGTGTAGTTTGTTAATTAGGGCTTTTAATATCTTAACTATATTCTTTTTTTTTTTAAACCCTTAACTTCGGTGATTTGTCTCATAGGTGGAAGAGTGGTAAGGGTGGGCAATGGGGGTCAAGTGACTTGCCCAGGGTCACACAGCTGGGAAGTGGCTGAGGCCGAGTTTGAACCTAGGACCTCCTGTCTCTAGGCCTGACTCTCACTCCACTGAGCCACCCAGCTGCCCCCAACTAAATTCTTAATTATTGCTGAAGGTAAAAAAGAAGAGAACTAGTATTTTCCCTTTTCCATCATTATTTAAATAAATAGTTTTTGAGGTTTTACATATTTTTGGGGGGTATAGTATTGCTCTTAGTAGAAGTTCTAATTCTCTAGTATGTACTTTTTGAATAATAACATTGATCTTGACCTAATCTATATAAATGTGATTTCATTTCATGTGGTATGTCTTCACTGGCTATCTCTGCTTTATAACATCATAGCTTAGAGCTGGAAGAAGTATTAAATATCACCTATTCTAATGGACTTATTTTCCAGTAGAAGAAACTGAGACCCAGTGAGATTAAATGACTTGATCAATAATACACTGGCATATGACTGTAAAGCCAGTGCTCTTTCTACTATATCATATCTAAATCTTTTTTTCAGGGCTTCAATGTACTGTTATTTCATCAATGTTAACACTCCTTCCAATAACACTGATAAAAATTCACCTTTATATTCTCACCTTGAGCAATTCTTTTCCCAGTCCTTCTGTAAATTTGACACCACAGGGAGGAAGGGGTGGATCCCATGTATTCTACTCATCTATCTAATATTTTGGAAAATCTTTCTCCCAATTTCTTGTTGACACATTGCTACAAGCAGAGAGCATGTGCTGTCTCTTGGTTGTCTATCACTGTCACTACTTTATCAACCAATATCCTTTTGGTTACACAATTCTCTAATAAGACCTTTTTATTCTGCACTAATTCCTACCATTCACCTCTACATTGCCCTTTGGATGAAATGATCAAAAAGTCCCTAATGTAATTTGTGAGGGAAAAGAACTGGAAACGGAAGGCCTGCCTATCAACTGGGGGATGGCTTAACAAGTTATGGGATATGATTGTAATGGAATCCTGTTGTGCCATAAGAAGTGACAAATAAGACCTGGAAAGACATATGAAATGCTGTAAAGTGAAGTGAGGACAACCAAGAGAATGTTATACATGCAGCAGCAATAATGTACAATGATCAATTGTGAATGACAACTATTATCAATAATGCAAGGATACAGGACAACTCCAAGGGACTCGTGATGGAAAAAAGATGATCCTTTGCCACAGAAGGAACTGATAGAATCTGAATGCATTTTGAAGAATACCACTCTTCATTTTATTTCCTCCTTGAATTTTTTTCTCGTGTGAACAATATGTGTCTTCTTTCACAACATGATGAACATGGAAATATGTTTTGTATGATAACATATGTATAACCTATATCATATTACCTACCATCATGTGTGTATGTGGTATGAAGAAGAGAGAAAATATGGATTGCAGAAAGTCAGAAATTATTAAAAATTGTATTGAAATGTAAAAAAAATAAAAATTAAATTAAAAAAAATTAAATTTCTAATGTTACATATAACATATAGGTCCTGGGCTCACTATCTATCCCTCTAGATAATTTGGCATTTATATTTTTCAGTTATGAATGAATCACTTTCATATTGGCTATCTATTGTCATTCTTTTTTGCTTTCTTACCAATTGACCTTCTTATCCAAATATGCTTTTCCTTGATAACACATTTTATAACACTTGTGTGTGAGTCATTGGTAATAAGCTACAGGCAATTCTGTCAAAGTCAAATAAAAACAAATCTTGGCTGGCCACATATTGACTTAGAAAACCACAAATTAATTTTATCTACATTGTTATTATTTATTGTATTAAATAAGTCTCAATTATATTTTAATCTAGTGTAGGCTCAAATTGCTTTTCATTAATTCCTTGACTGAATTTGTTCTTGTGCTTTGCTCTAGAAAACTGTCAAAATAACCTCCCTGTTATAATTCTCATGTTTTCATCAAGGATATTCTTCATAGGAAGATAAATAATTCTCATAAAACTTTTTATAGAGATGAGATAGTTTCCTGCCCCTATGGCCTATATATTGTGATCACTGCTTCATATCTGTGAAACTTCTCTAAGATTTTATTATAACAAGGTCAATATGTTTACACTTGTTTATTTCCTATTTTTCAATGTCAGCAATTTCTCTAAATAAGCAAAGTTTGTTTTTTCATTTTTATCTTTTTTAAAATTTTCTTAAAACTTTTAATTAATTTTGTTAATTCTTTAATTTGTTTTTATTAATTCTTTCATTAAAACATATTTAAATTGTTGTTGATCTCACTACATACATACAATCGATCAACAAAAATCTTCCTTGTTGGTAACTAATCATTGGCATTCTGTTAAGATAAAGTCAGTTACATTTTCTATGATTTTATTTTCATTCTATCCATATATTGCACATTTTGACTATTTCCAAAGAAACTATCTAACATAATACAATTAGTCAAAAGTTTAGTATGTACCTCATATCTTTAAGCTTGAATTACATTACTCTAGGAAAATAAAATATGTATACAAATAATTGCATATGTTATAATTTGGGTGGAGGGAGAGAAGAGACAGAGAAACAAAGACTATAATAATTTAAAAGTTAGGAATGGACTTTTACAATTTTTTAAATAAGTTGCACATTAGATGAACCTTGTGGAAAATTAATGTTTCTTAAATGTGGAGATGAAGCAGTAGTATATTTCAAGCACGGAGTATTGTCTGTGCAAAGACATGGGAGTAAGAAAAAGAATATTGACTTCAGGTAAGAGGAAATATCATAATTTAGCTGGAAGGGAGTGCATTAAGGAGAGTTGGGTGAAAAAAAGGGTTGCATAATGGGGCTAGGCTGAAAGATTTAAAATGTCAGGGTGAGGAGTTCATATTTTATCCAAGCTACAATATTATACACTCTTTAGCAGGAGAAAAGCATGGTTTGACTTATGTATAAGACTGAATATAGTTTAAAACTTTTTGGCTTGTACTATTTGGATATTTAGTCTATCAGTTCAGGGACTTTTTTCCACATAGATAGGCGATAGATTATTGGTTATATATTGTTGTGTGTAGATGCAAAGCATGGAATCCCTGCAGGGATTCCATGCTTTGCATCTACACACAACAATATATATATGTCTGTCTGTCTATCTATCTATCTATCTATCTATCTATCTATCTATCTATCTATCT
>NC_058132.1:581759457-581823183 GCF_016433145.1 Gracilinanus agilis
TCTATCTATCTATCTATCTATCTATCTATCTATCTATCTATCTATCTATCTATCAATATCCACTAAATATAGAGACCTGGGTCCTTGAAAATGGCAGAAATAAATTGTCGGAAGGGTGTGTAATCAGAATTTTGCTCCCCAGAACTGTCCTACCTAGCATTCCATTTGCATCCTCACATTGAGTGCAAATACTAGATGAGTACATAGGATAAAGTTCTGGTTGAACCTGTCTCTTTTTCTCTCTCTCTCTTCCCTGGATGAAGGCTGTGGAAGCTGGCTTTGAGCCACGCAGGAGAACTTACTCACATTCTCTTATTTTTGTTAGATAATTAGGTTTTTATATTTCTGTTTCCTTTTTATTCCTTCTACTTCAAGTGATTATTAATAAACTTTATAAAATTAATAATTGGAGTTATTGATATTGATTTAAATCTTATAAGGGCACAAAATTATATGTTGGAATGAGAGAAGAAAATATTGGAACTTATTTACACTTATTTTCCCCAAAACTAAGAAAAAAGTTCTATTAATGTTCATTATATAAATTTCAACTGATATTTTCATTCAGTTTATATCAGAAAGGCCAGTTGAAATTAGGTGGATTGACAGTTGTTCCCCCATTTAAAAAAATTTTACTATATTGTAAGATAATGAAGATTAAGTCTATTCTGTTAAGTGGATTTATAAATTCTATTTCCTAGGTTTCAAATAAATTTTTTTTAAAAAAAGGACAGACAACTGGAAGTAATTTTAGTGAAAAAAAAAAGAAAATTATATTCTCAAAGTGATCTTAATACAAACACAAGTAAACAACAGGAAAACATAGGAAAACATCAAGGGTGAAACATCTACTCCTAGTATAATCTATTTATAAATTGCATTACATATTTGAAACATACACACACACACACAAATCTGACTCATAATCTAATCAGATCTGACAAGAACACTTGACTGACATCAGAGTTGGTAACATTTGCTACTAGAATTTCAATAAAAATAGTTTGCATAGCTTATGGATGGAACTGAAAAATGAATAGTGTACGTAATTTAGTGCAAACATTTATACTATGTTTATAAACATAGGTTATCCCTAAAATGGTGGTTGTAATCTGTATCCAAAATTACAAAGAAAATTGATGAGATTGGTAGAGTTTGCTCTCTGCTCAACGAATCATGAGGATGAAACATTGGGTAGGACTTTTGCGATCAGTAAATTTCTGATTATTTCAGTGTACTAAAGGATAGCATCCAAAAGTAAAATAGTTGGCAATGACTATTTTATTTATTTATATTTATTTAGAATATCTTTCCATGGTTCCATGATTCATGTTCCTTTCCTTCCCTCTTTTCTTCTCCCTCCTGGAGCTGACGAGCAATTCCACTGTTATACATGTATCATTTTTCAAAACATATTTGCATATTATTAATATTTGTAGTAGAATGATAATTTAAAGCCAAAATCCCCAATCATATACCCATCATATGTTTTTCTTCTGTGTTTCTACTCCCACAGTTTTTTCTCTTTTGTATTAAGACGTTTTTTCTCATAAATCCCCTGGGATTGTCGAGGGTAGTTGCATTGCTACTAGTAAATAAGTCTATTACATTTGATTGTGTCACAATGTTTCTGGTTCTGTGTATAACATTCTCCTGGTTCTGCTCCTTTTGCTCTGCATTAATTTCTGGAGGTCTTTACAGTTCATATAGAAATCCTCCAATTCATCATTCCTTATAGCACAATAATATTCCATCACCATTAGATACCCAGATTTGTTTAGCCATTCCCCAATCTAGAGACACCCTCTCATTTTTCAGTTTTTTGCCATTATAAAGTTTGGGTATGAATATCTCTGTACATGTATTTTTATTTATTATCTTTTGTGGGTAAAAACCCAGCAGTGGTATGACTGAATAAAAAGGAGGGCAGTCTTTTAAAGCCCTTCGGGCATAGTTCCAAATTGCTTTCCCGAATGGTTGGATCAACTCACAACTCTACCAACAGTGCATTAGAGTCCCAATTTTGCCACATCCCCTCGGATATTTATTGTTTACTTTTACTGTCATATTTGCCAATCTGCTAGGTGTGAGGTGGTAGCTCAATATTGTTTTGATTTGCATTTCTCTAATTATAAGATATTTAGAACACTTTTTTATGTGCTTATTGATAGTTTTTATTTCTTTATCTGAAAACTGCCTATTTGTGTTGCTTGACCATTTGTCAGTTAGGAAATGATTTGATTTTTTTTTAACAATTGACTTAGCTCCTTATAAATTTGAGAAAATAGACCTTTGTCAGAGGTTTTTGTTATATTTTTTTCCCTAATTTGTTGCTTTCCTTCTAATTTTAGTTGCATTGATTTTGTTTGTATGAAACCTTTTTAATTTAATGTAATCAAAATTATTCATTTTACGTTTTATAATATTCCCTATCTCTTGCTTGATCTTCACTTCTGTTCTTTTTCATAGATCTGAGATGTATACTAATCTATGTTCATTTAATTTACTTATAATTTCCCTCTTTATATTTAAATCACTATATTGTTCATCGCTATCCAAAGATCAAAATGTTGGGTTTCAAACTTAGGTAGGCAGGGAATGCAACACTGGAAGACCAGCTACTGTTTGGAATTCCAACCTACGGGTTTCTCCCAATGCAAACTCCTCAGAAGCTTAATACCTAGCCAGGAGACTACTTAAAACATGCCTTTAATTTTTTTTTACTTCTTTTTCAAGGTTCTTAATAAATATCATCATCCTTCAATGAGAATCTTTTCAAATATGGGAGAAGTTCTGAATTTGAAGTGATTTTACTTGTCAATAACAAGAAAAGTAAAAGAGAGGGAATTACACTTAAGTAACCCCTTGACCCATTTTGGCAATCTTATTCTTATCTCCTATCCTTTTAATTGACACTCATCTTTTTGAAAAAAAAAAAGCAATAAAAGCTAAACCTCTGTAGCAAATGATGGTGAAGAAACATATATTCCTACATTCAAGTTTGAAAATATATTTTATTCATCATTTTGAATCCATCTCTTTTCTATCAGGAAATAAATAGGATACATTATGATCAATACTCACAAATTTGGATTGGCCATTGCATTGGTCAGAGTTCTTAACTACTTCAGAGTTGTTTTTCTTTACACTGTTGCTATTATTGTATACATTATTCTTCTGGTTCTGTTTATTTCACTCTCTATCTGTTCCTAAAAGTTTTTCCTTATCTCCCTCAAATCATCACTGTTATTTCTTATGGTATAATATTATTTTGTTACATTCTCATAGCATAATTTATTCAATCATTCCCTGACTGATGTGCTAGACCTCCTTAGTTTAACCATTATATATAGTTCATTATTCAAAAGAATAAAATTGAAAAAAATAAGTTGAATCCATATTTTAGATACCTTTAAATATAAAACAATCAACAAATATTGATCAAGTTTTCTATAGTAAGTGTTACAAAGACAAGAGAAAGGCTGGAATATTTTCTTTCTTAAGTAAATATAGGGAAATATATTGGTTTTACTTTTGTTGTTAGTAAGAAAGACAAGGGATAAGAATAGGGTAGCCAAAAGTGAGTAGTGGGAGATTGAAGTATTTAAAAGACATGCCAGGAGGAATCACAGACAAGCAGGACAGCTCTGAAAGTTTACATGTTGACCACACATATTTAAAAATTTTATACATGCATATATGATCATATGCATATGCTAATATTCCTTTTCAGTTTTCATTTTTTTTGAAATAACAGAGATTGAATCATCATTTTAAGTGATGATTAAATTAGTGATTATTATTAAATTAACTTTCTATATTTACTTTCTTTTGGTCATTTATTCAAAATTCTAGATATAAATTTGTTTTCCAAGTTTATAAAGAATTGCTATGTTCTCATTCTTCAATAAGTATTTATTGAGAGACTTTCAGTATAAATCATAAGCTGATACAAAAAAAAGACACATTCTCTGATCTCAAGGAAATTATAGCCTGGTTTGAGAAGAAGGTTATACATAGGTTAGTATTGAAAGGAATTATGATCATCAAAATGCATATAGCATAGTTTCAGAATAGTTGTCTGACAGAGAAATTGCAATTTTTTTCTGTGATTTCATAGCTGGTTAATGTGAGGAGCATTTGAATTCAGATATTCCTGTTTTTAAATCTATCACTCTAATCATTATATTATAACATTTCTCAAGAAATACATATAAACACATATATTTCTATATCCATGTTTCTTTATAAATATACATAGCTAAAATAAAATATATAAATATAACTAAAATGCTTATAAAAATGAGTACCAAGAAACTGGAATCATTGGTGTGATCATGCTATAAATTAGGGGGGGAAATGCTTTTTGTTAACATTTAGGAGTCTACTACATATAATGCTGTATTACATTGCTCTGTGTGTGTGTGTGTGTGTGTGTGTGTGTGTGTGTGTGTGTGCTGGTTTGTGTTTATAGAAGTATGTTTCATGTATATGTATTTATGTATGTGTATATGTAAATGAAAGCACCACTATCTCTCAGTTATCCAGGATTGTAACTTAGTTATTGTCCTTGAATTCTTTTTCACAACCCACATATCTAATCTGTCCTCAAGTCCTATCAATTCTACCTTTAAGGTAATTGACATCTGCCCCTTTGTCTCATAACTCTGACTATGTGAGTCTCTCACTTCATGCCTTTTAATTGGTCTCACTGTCTCAAATCTACTACTATTTCAGGTGATCCTTCCCTGAGCTATCAACACAGATTTCCTAAAACACAGGTCTGACTTTATAACTCCAGTATTAAATTAACTTCATTGGCTCCCTATTTCCTCTAGGTTCAAATTTTAAAAAAAATCAACCTTTGTTTGGCTTTTAAAACCATTCATAACCCGGCCTCTTCCTAGTTTTCTTATGTATTACTTGCCTTAAGATATTTTAAAATCCAGTTTTACAAGCATCCTTACCATTCCATTCACAGGTCATTTTATTCTCTGACCCCGTAACTTTTCATTGTATGTCTCCTATCTCTGGAATTTTCTTCTTTCCTTCTTGTTTTGTTCTCTTGTTTTTGCTCAAGTCTCAGATAAACTGCCTTCTTCATGAAACCTTTCTTGATCCCCTTTAATGCTATTGTCTTGTACCTATTGATTATGTTCATTTTATAAAATACATCATATATATGTATATATACATATCTATATATAAAATAAACTCTCTCTACATATAATTGGTACGTAGTTGTTTTCATGTTGTCTCCCCCATTACCATATGAGCTCCTTAAGAGCAGGTGTTGTCTTCTGCCTTTCTTTTTCTTTCTTTTATATCCTCAGTGGATAATAAAGTGTTTGAGGTGCATTAAGTGCTTAATAAATGTGTGCTGACTTGACTTTATCATACCCAATCAACTCATGCTCTCAGAAACTTGAATCCTAACTTACTGAAGTTGTTATATGTTTTTGAACATATTAAAGGCTATATTTGTTATTTTAATGTAGAAACACATATCCTCTTAGCTTCTGTTTAAGGATAGATGTGGAATATTCTATTTAAAGACATAGGGATAATCTTCCAAAGAGAAGAAAGTTTAATTAAGCTCTGTTGTGAATCTATGTGGAAAAGTTCTGCAAAATGCACAAAAATGCATAAATTAAGGTTTTCTCCAATGAACAAGAGTTAAGCTTTTTATAAATTGTGACCTTTGTTTAATAAGCCATTTATCCACTGGAATCTAAGGTAGTGTCCACATCCAGTCAATCACCAATAAAGCAGCAGGGAAAGTGATGGCCAGAATAGCATATATATTAAAAATATCATAGGACAATAATTTTATATTAATTTCAAGTCTGATGAAATACCAACCAAAGAAACATTTTTTAGATCTAGAGAAGATGAAAGATTCTTTCCTCACATAGATGAATAAAAGTATTAGAATGTCAAGGGAAATGGTAAAAGAAAAAGTAGGAACGAAGAGGGAAAAGCAATTTAGACTGTGAAGTCTTTGAAGACAGGGACTGTTTTTTCCTTTTCTTTGTATCCCCAAGGAATAGCACCTGGGACATAGTAGGTGCTTAAAATGTTAATTCACTCACTGACTCCAGACTTTGCATTATGTTGTAAAACAATAAACTCCAGAATTGTTAAGTAATGGTTAAAAAAATATAGATGACTTAAAGTGCAACTACATGAAGAAGAATAAAAATAATTGAGCTTAATCCTGAGAACGTAAATCACCAAGGAAGTATTCTCTGCTTGATAAGGACTACCTGGAAAACTGGAAAGCAGATTTTCATGAATTTGGTTTTGATCAACATGTTTAACTATATGCTACAATGTCCTTAAAATGGATATGCAATCTTATTATTATGTCATACAATAAAATAAATATCAAAGAGAATTTGGTCATTTACCTTTATAACTGGAAATAGGAAAGTTCTTTTTTTTAATTTAATTTTATTGACTAATTAAGAAAAAATTTCCATGGTTACATGATTCATGTTCTTTCCCTTCCCTCCTCCTGACCCCTCTCCCATAGCCAATGCGTAATTCCACTGGGTTTTACAAGTGTCATTCATTGATTAAGACCTATTTCCATATTATTGATATTTGCACTAGGCTGATCATTTAGAGTCTATATCCCCAATCATATCCCCATCAACCCATGTGATCAAGCAATTATTTTCCTTCTGTATTTCTGCTCCCACAGTTCTTTCTCTGGATGTGGATGGCATTCTTTCTTATAAATCCCTCCAAAAAGTCTTGAATCATTGCATTGCTGCTAGTAGAGGAGTCCATTACATTCGATTGTGCCACAGTGTATCAGTCTCTTTGTACAATGTGCTTCTGGCTCTGCTCCTTTCACTCTGCATAAATTCCTGGAGGTCCTTCCAGTTCACATGGAATTCCTCCAGTTCATCATTCCTTATAGCACAATAGTATTCCATCACCAACAGATACCACAATTTTTTTAGCCATTCCCCAATCGAAGGTCATCCCCTCATTTTCCAGTTTTTTGCCACCACAAAGAGCTACAGCTATAAATATTTTTGTTCAAGTCTTTGGAAAGAGGAAAATTCTTGGTGAAAAAAGAGGTAGAGGTGATTACAAAAGATAAAATAAAGAAATTTTGAAATCAACAAGATTTATCATGAACAAAATGAACTTAATTAGAATAATAAGGAAGTCCTCAAGTGGTAAACAGTAAAAACCTTGGCATGAAATATCTCTAAAAATGCCTAACATCCAAGATATAAAGGGAATCATTGCAAATTGTTAAGACCTTGAGTCATTCCAGAGTTCTAACAGGTCAAATGATATAAAAACAATCTTAAAATAAGAATAGCAAATTATTAACTATCTTCTGAAAGATTGGTGCAAATCCCTCATGAGAGAAATGAAAAATCAATAAAATTCTGAGGTTTTGCTTCATATTTTGCAAATTGGCAAGAAAAACAAAAAATGTATGACCATTCAACCATTCTGTAAAGCAATTGGGAATTATGCTAGAAAGCAATTAAAATAGCTCTACCTTTTGACCCCCAAACTCCTCCAATTGGATATATACTCCAAGAAGTTTAAAGATAGAAAGGTCTCATATATAACAAAATATTCCCAGCTGTACTTTTTCTTTTGTAAGAAAGAGCTACAAAGTCTGTACCCATTAATTAATGATCAGACAAATTTTAATGTATTAGCTTAATAGAATGTTTCAGTGAAATAACAGTAAAAAAGCTAATACCGCTAATAAGATGAGAATATTAATAATAAAAGCTAGTATTTATTATGTTAAGGCTTGCAAAAATGCTTTAAATATGGTAATTCCCTTGATTCTTATTATTATCCCTATTTTTTAAATGAGGAAATTGAGTCGTAAAGAAGTTAAGTGACTTACTCTGTGAAAAGCTAGTAGGTGTGTGATTTGAATTCAGATCTTCCAGAATCCATGTTACACACTCTATCCACTGGGCAGCATAATTTCCCATAATAAACAATGAATATGAAAAACCACATGATTTATTTGTTGTTAGAAAGTGATGTGAGGACAACCAAGAAAACAATAAACATAATGATGATAACCACTTAATCAGAAAAACAACTACTCTTTCATTACCAATATTATTATTTCCAAGAATAAGGACAGAAAGCATTTGGAATATTTTATAATCGTAATAAGCAGGCTTATTAATAGAGAGATGGGAAAATTCACTTCCTTCCTTTGTCTGAAAAATTAGAGGATTATCATTTGTAATATTGCATATATTAAAGGACTCAGTTTGTGTTGATTAGCTTTGCTCACCTGTTTTCTTTTCTCCTTCCTCACCTCACTTATTTTTCTCTTTTATTTTGGACACAATAGTAGGGGATTTATTTGGAAATGAAGATGATATAAAAACTAAAGTTGAACACCAATTTAAAATAAAAAAAATAAGGGCATCTATGTTAATTCCATACAATTTTGTTTGAATGGGCAGTACGTCTTCAGTCAATTATATTTTATTCCATATTTATCCCTTGGATAATTCCTATGATGCTGTCTAATGTTTACCATGTACTTCATTAGCTTTTCACCTGTCCTGATCTTCAAAAGGAGTTCATTCAGCTATATAAAATATGTGGTTATAGCAACGCTCAACAACTATCGTTACTAATTCATCAAAGTGGTTATCAAATGATTACCAGCTGGATGGGCAGCTGAGCCTGTGGACATATCATTATCTGGCTTTTCTTTGTTCATGCTACTTCATAACAATTGTGGACATTCGCCTCTCATGTGATGATAGGATCCATCCTTTGCTAAACTCTGGGGCCATTAGAGAGGCTGTACCTTTATTCATGAATGTCTGTAAAAGCATACAAGAATTGTATTGCCACTAATAAAAATGTGTAGTACCTTATGTGAACTGATAGAGGAAAAATTAAAGGCTGAGCTTCCCCCTGGGAAAACAAATATGACACTGGCCAATATATGATATGGATAACACACTATCAGATTCCTTGCAAGCATGGCCGGGTAAAAATAGCCAAAAGCTTTAAAATAATCACTGTATTTCTGTTGTGCTTTCTGAAGCTCAAAATCCAGGTGGGTCAGAGTATGATATTAAGCTTTGTTCTATTATGTATAGTGAAAGCTTAAATCTCAAAGGTGCACTGAACAGCCCTAGCTTTCAAAGGAGGAGGAAGTACACAGAACTTGGGAACTAATCCCCTGTCAACTGAGAGTTTACATATCTGATTTCAAGATTTTCATAAGTTACTCCATCTTTCTTTCAAAAAGTGGTCCTTTAGCTACAACTTTTCAGAAGTGACTCATGTTTTAAGCCTAAATTTCATTTGGTTATAGGTGTGGATTTTTGTTCATCAGGAAAAAAACAAACAAACATGAGGAGCTTGTTTATACAGATAAAAGTTTTTAGAATAGCTACTGTACTGAATGAGATACTAAACTGGTTGTGAGGAGGGGGTAAAGTGATTGCCTTGGTGCAGGGATCACATAGCTAACATTTTGTAGCTTAAAGATAGCATAGTTTACTAGCAGAGGAATAGAGGCAAGAATGGGTATTGGTAGGAACACTTGAACACTGGTGCTTGACAAGATATAATCAACAATAAGATTAGAGGACAAACTCAAAAAACATAACTAGAATGTAAAAAGGAGAATAGTAACTATAAGAATAAAAAAATAAAAATAATAAAAAAAGAAGAAAAACATTAATAATATCAGATATAATTCTTGGCATACAGATTGAACCCCTTACTTTTTGTGCAAATTACATGGCACAAAGTAAAATAATTCATTTATTGAGGTCCAGTAAGCCTTATATTATCTATTTCTAAAATTATTTATTTTGTAATATGTCCTTTTTTGATTAAATTACCTGTGTATGTGATTTGATATTGCAGTTACAAGATTTTTGACTCTTTTAATTCATTATCAGAAAACCTCACTTTTATCACATTTACTTTTAAATTTATCCCTGGTGGACAATCCATTTTTCCAACACCTTGATTACAGATGATAGGTTCAAAATCAGATTGGAGGCAGGCAAGTTTTTAGGCCATGGAAACACATTTATCTTTATCTTTTAGATACATTTCTTAACTTTTTGTGACGTAGCATAGTACAAGGTCATGTTATATCATTCCACTCTAGTTGAGAAATTCTGTAAGGCCATAACAATTCTACTGATCAAT
Source organism: Gracilinanus agilis (assembly GCF_016433145.1). NCBI lineage: Eukaryota > Metazoa > Chordata > Mammalia > Didelphimorphia > Didelphidae > Gracilinanus > Gracilinanus agilis. Next base: position 581,769,649 of record NC_058132.1, read on the forward strand.
TTATTGTCATAATTTTAGAGTTCATTATTTCCTCATTTGGGGCATAACTTCCAGGATGATTGGAAATTAAAAAAAAACCCAACAATAACAATAACTCTGAAACTTTTTTAGTGGCAGTTTTATTATATAATGAAGATGTCCACATTTTATAAGTTCATAGTGAGTTCTTTTTATTATAATTGTAGTATGGCAGTGAAGAAAAAAATGAGCTTAAATAGTAAAACAACAACAACAAAAAACTGCCTTTTTCTCCTCTAATTGTCAGCATGCTTGCCTTTCCATTGTTTTAAATAAGATGGCCTATGAGGTCCTTTCCAGCTATAAATCTATGATTCTATGATCAAATGAAATAACATATATAAAGTACTTTGCAAAACTTAAAGCCCCATTTAAGTATGGATAATTATCTCTATCCTTTGATCCTATGAACATAAATTTGTACTGAAAAAAGCCAATAGCATTGTTCTAGGACATTTCTCATGTCATTTGGAGCAAGTAGTGGGGAGAATTTACATTTCCTTTTTCAAATTACTCATCTTTCTCTATTAGACATTAGACTTTATATACTTATTTTTAATATCCTGAATTATGTTTATTTATGTGAATATCTCATCTACTTATTGACATGTATTGTATTTGTTTTCATTTCTGAATACTCAGGGCAGAATCTAAATCACAAAAGCATATAATTTGAATGATGAAAAAGACCTTGGCAGTCATCTCAGCTTTTCATATTCAACACTTCCTCAAATCCTAGGCCTCCTTTCCCTTCTGACTAGAGGGCTGGAAGATGACACACTAAAATTCTCCCAAATTCTTTTTTCATTGAAGCCTGGGATCTACACTTCTTAGGTTCCATTTACCATCAACCACCCTCTTTAGTTGCTTAATTTTACTCCAGGGAACATCTTGTTCCTTAGTAGCCCCTCTTTCTCCCTGCACCCTCCACTTTTTCACCTTTTCTTTTTGAGTGTTGTCTTCTCCCATTATAATATAAAGAGATGGGAGTCTCCAATTTCTTATTTGTATCAGTAGGAATTAGTACCTTGCCTGGCACATAGTGATTTAGAATGTTCATCTCTTTGAATTGAATCTGTTCTGATCCAAAGGAATATCCACTATTAAATACCTGACAAATAGTCATCCAGCTAGAGCTTGAAAATTTTCAGAGGGTGGAAAATCTGCCATCACTAGAAGCCATCCATTCCACTTGTGTTTAGCCTGATTATTTGGAAATATACTCTGAAAACAAGCTTAAATTTGCCTCTTTGCAACTTCTAACTAATTACTAACTAATAACTAACAAATGATTTAATTCTAGAAGTGACAGGAACCCCCCAAATTTTATTGAGCCAAGTATAAAGTGCTCAAATTTGGGCTTTAAAATTTAATAATATATTCTCATCTTTTTTGTCATATATTTCCAATTTTTGTGGAGAAATCAACTCTCCTCAGATACCTAGAAGAATCAACTTAATGTAGCCATTGCTCATAAATATTTATGAGTGGCATTTTTTTCCTTTTATAACCATTACATTGTCTTTGAATTAATACTAAGTAAGAGTTCAAGGCAATGAAGTGCTAAAGGCTTTGCAATTGGGGTTAAGTTACTTGCCCAGGTTCACACTAGAAAATGTCTGAAATAATGATCTGAACCTAGGACCCCTCATCTCTACAGATGCCTCTATCCATTGAGCAAACTAGCTGCCAGACAAATAACTGAAAAAAATACTAAATAACACACTTGTAAGTTAAATGTCTATTACTATGATTTATATTCTTAAGTCTAGGAAATGGAGAAAAAATTAATTAAACACTAATTTTTAGTGTTTGCCAATTTCTGAGGTGTAAATGATTGCACTGAAAATTTAACAATATACTTTCATAAGCTGGTTTGAGCTGGCTCCAGCACACTTCTGATCCCAGCTGCCCAGGGCTTTTCACTAGGATCCCCTGCTTTGGTCTGCCTCTCTTCAACAATGCCCATTCTTGAGATCTCAATTGGTTTCTGCATTTTTCTATTCTATTTCCCCAGGGTTCTTCTGATTGTACTGTGATATGATAAACTGATCTGTAGCTAAGTGCTAATAGATGTTAATGAGTTAATGTGTTAGCCTTCCTAGATAATATATTTGCATTTTAATAGGACCTTCTGGAGACATAATTATTTAAACCAAATTGATAAATCTAAAAGTGGGAATTCTGAGCATTATGCCAGGCCAGTGAAAAAGATCTGGTTCTAGAACTATTCATTTATATTTTAGATACTCAATTTACCTCTCTGTCTACTTAACAAACAGTTATATATTATTCAAGAACTGCTCAAAAGATTAGCTATCTATCCAACCACCCACCTATCTATCTAGCTAGCTAGCTAGCTAGATACATAGCTAATCTATCTACAGATTGGTCTCTCTGTCTCTAGTCTCTCTCCTTATTCCAATTTATCCCTCATTTAGCAGCTAAAGAGATCCAGTGATAACACACCTTCCTATTCTTAACTTCAGTGTCTCCATATCAACATAATGAATAAATCTAAAGTCCTCTGTTTGGTGTTCAGAACCCTTTATAAACTACCCCTCTCTCCCAGTTCCAGTATACTATCCCCCTCTTTCCTACCCCTCAAATATTTTTTTGTGAACTAGTGACATTGGTCTTGTTATTTTTTGAATAAGAATCTCCTGACCTCTGGATATTTTCATTAGGGGTCTTCCATGCCTGAAATGTTCTTCTGCCTCATTTCTGTCCCAGATTTCCTTTAGATTCCAGTTAAAATTCCATATGTAGGAAGCCTTTCCTAATCCCTCTTAATTTTCATGCAAATCTCTTTGTTGATTATTTGCAAATTATCTTGCATATAATTTATGCATAATTGTGGATATATTGTCTACCCCATTCAACTCTGAAGTCCTTGAGACCAGGGACTGTATTTTTTGCCTTTCTCTGAGTTCCCAGGACTTAGTTTATCACCTAGTACATAGTAGGTGCTTAATAACTGTTTATTAATTTATGGATTATGGATTGATATGATTTTTCTTGTTTAGAGAATATCAAGATCTGGCTGATTCCTTTACCAAAGAAAAGAATTTAATTGTTTTAACATAATTTAGAGAGATGCCTAGAGCCCTAAGGGTTTCAATGATTTGCCCATTTTCATAGAGTCTGTTTATGTTAGAAATAGACCTTGAATTATAAAGCACTAGCCTGTAGCTAAGAAGAACATGGAAGTTATATATTTAAGTTAAAAACATCAAATTCAAAAGTACAGATAGGTGAAGTAATGATGAGCTAATATTTTGTTTAAAAATAAGTTCTAGGGGTTTGGGTAGACTTCAGACTGAAAATGAGTTAGCAATATGATAAGTCATTCCAGAAATTAATACAGTTTTCAGATAAATTGACAGACATATCTTTAAATTAATAAGAGAGCAATTGTCCCTCTGTACTAAGTCCTAAGTATCAGATTTCAGGCTCAAAATGAGTTAGACAAAATATGTCATTGAGATCTTTCTGGAAAGCTGCCTTCAGTTGTGGATGCCATAATCTAGCAGGATATTGATAACTTAAGGAGCATACAAAGCAAGCCCACAAGGTTAGTAAAGTTCCTTGGATTCATGTTTTATGAGTATCTGATGAAGGAACTAGGGATATTTAGCTTGGAGAAGACTCAAGAGGAATATGAAAACTGTCTTCTAGTAACTGAAGAATCATCATATAAAGATGATTTACATTTGCTTTTTTTGGCCCCAAAAGGAATAACTAAGAGAAAAGCATGGGCATTGCAAAGAGGCAAACCAAGGTTCAGTATCAAGAAAAACTTAAGAGTTAGAGCTATACAAAAGTGAAATGAGATACTTGAAGAAGGGACCTCTTTGAAGGGTTCCACATAATGCTAAATGGCCACTGGCAAAGTACATTAATGTCCATGATTCCTGGGTGTGAATTGAAAGAATTAGCTTTTCAGGTCTCTTCTAAATCTGAAAATATTTGATTTTGGAAATACAGACTTCAAGGCTAGCGATCTAGTCATGTAATTCAGCCTCTCTATTATCTAATATATAATATTTTTATCCTGATCTTGAGCTGGGCACATTACCCCTAAAAAAGCTTTAGCTCACCAACTCTACTAGGCATTGGGCTTTGCACTTTAAAATTGGAGCAGCTAGCAGATGGGACCCCATGTGTCTGAAACCCATTTTCTGAACTTGTGAATGCTTTTTTTGTTCCTAAAGGATCGCTATAATTATATATGCTATTTTGGTTACTTTTATGGGAGAAAAATCTCCAAGTTATGTCAAAAAGCTAGTTCTAATTTTATTTAGTTATTCATTAAAGTGACATTCACGCAAGTACCTGCCTATTCAGTGTTTATGAAAGAAGCTCAATATCTGTAATTGAACTTTTTATGTTGAACTTAAGGGATGAGTCAGATGAACTTTAAGGACATCAAGGATATGACAACGTATGGCAGTCTTGTTGAATATGAAAGCTAATGGTGTAATGGAAACCAGATTATGGTGGTCTCTGAACTCCACAGATGGGCGGATCTAAATGCAACATAAACATAACAGAACATTAGATAGAAATATTAAAAGATTTTTAGTTATGTGGTTTTGTTTATGTTATAGCTAACTAAAATTTTAAATAGGGATTTTTTTTAAGTTAACGTATTGGTAATTTTTGTATTTAAAGTGTTTCCAGTTTATTTCTATCATTACTGGAAATTCTGAGCCAGATTCTCTTTTTTCAAAGGAAATGTATATTTACCTCTGAAAAATTCCTAGGGACCTAGGTGTTAAATGCACACAAATCAGCCATCTATTTATTGTTGAAACATTAGTTTCACAAGTACATCTGACTATAGACACCTTGAAAATATAGTGGGACTGAGGTCATTGTATCCTGTGTTAGATTGCCTTATTAAATCTCATGAAGAAGAAAATGAAATGTGAGGGAAAATAAACTTATATAAGGAACGGGAAAAGTCTTCAGTCTTTTATTAAGAGGAAAAGAAAAATTTTCTCTGTTATTTTTATTGCTTGTCACAAAGTGAAATCCTATCTTCCTCAAAATATAGACTTATCAAATTGAGTTGGTTTGTCATTTTGTAGCTTTGACATGCCTAAATTTAGTTTGTAAAAATGGCTTTTAGAAGTATATTTTTCCTACTTTAACCTAATTAATAAAATATTTTGCTACTACTACTAATTTGTCATTGATATTTTGTCAATAAAATATTAATAGCACCTATTATCACTATAACTATGATCTTTATTTATAAAATGATTGAAAATACATCATTTATTCCTCATAATAGTCCAAGTAGGAAGCTACTCAAATGTTTTAATCCTCATTTTATAGATGAAAATACTGGGACCTAGAAAGCTTGTAACTTTCTCAGTCACTGAACTAAGAAATTCTGGAATTTAGACAATTGTTTGAATCTCAGACCAGTAGCCTTTCTGATATAACACAGTACACGTAGGAAGAATATGCATGTGCAATATGGGATCAATAAGATGTAGCACCCTCCTCAGCAAAAATCTCAAATTCAAATGCAAACATATGAGGAATAAGCATAAAGAGTCAAGGTCAGACAGCTATTTAGTGTCAAAGTAAGGCCATAGGTTTAGCCTTTCTGACTCTGAAGAATAGTGCTGATTCTACTACAGAGATTAATCAACAAATGAATTCATTTTTTTTAATCTAGGGACATATTACTCCTGATGACTTAATTCTTTTGAAGTTTTCTGTAAAGAAATTATTAATGGTGTATTATACATGTACACACTTGCCTACATAAAAACATAATATTTTTAAATATAATATAGCACAGTTTTAAACATATATACTTTGATTCAATTTGTGAGTTTATTGTGATCTTACTAATGCAGATCATCAACTATTCTGTACCTTAGTGTCTCAAAGAATTGCCTGAATGTACAGAAAGATCAAATGAGTATCAGAGATGGAACCTAAATTTGGATTTTTATGACATTGAGCCTAACTTATTACGTATTACACCATGGAATACTTTACCATCTTTAAATACTTACCATCTTATGGGGAAGAGATCGATTGCATGAAGTGACTGTTTTATTTTAAACTCTTGTTAATTCTTTCCTTTTGTCTGAATCCTGAGAGATCTTTATCATGTCAAGACTTCTAGGAGAACTTCATATACAAGGGTTGGAGGATGTTACTGAATATATGACCCTCACAACATCTCTAATAACAGGAATGATTTTTTAAAAAAAGTATTTGCCTCTAGTTTCCTAATCTCCATCCTTAAATATGTTAGCTAAGAAGCTCACTCAAAAAGAATTCCTCTCACTCAAAGAGAATAGCCGATAGCCCAAAATAAAGGTTAATAATGAGCATCTTCAACATGAATTGAATGAATACAACATTCTGCAAGGTTAGAAATTGAAGAGAAGACAAATTCCTATCATGAATCATTCTCATTATCCCTTTATTACTTTGCTTTAATTACCATTATGTCATACATATCTAAATTCTAAGATATTTCAAGGACACATGTAGCTTAGTTCGAATCCCACCTCAGATACTTATTGTATGACCAAGGGAAAAAGTCACTTATTTGCTCTATATCTATGTATCTTCAGGTGTAAATGTGGATTACAATAATATCTCCCAAGGTCCCTTCCAATTCTAAATCTATGATCCTATACTCTTATTTTCTTTTTACAATTATCTGTTGATTAGAGGCAAATAGATCCAGAGATGTCAAAATGACAACCAGATTCATGAGACTTCTGACAATAGCCTGAACTAGATTAAGCTATATTGGAAAATATTTAACAAAAATAAATAAAAAAGCAATGAAACATAATTTTAATTTATAATTATCTAAGTCAATATGCAATCCTTAGAGATCTCTTTCCAATTATTTGACAGCACTAATAAATAACAGATTTCATTTATACAAGTCTATATAGTTTGTCAAGTAACTTACTTATCTCATTTGATCCAAAAAATTACCTTGTGGGATAGATGCTATTATTATCCTAATTTTACATATGAGGAAATTGAGGTAAAGAGAGGTTAAGGGATGCCACTATTACATGACTAGTGTCTGTAAAAGAATTTCAGACTAGTTAAGAAAATCATGACTTCAAAACTCCAGTTTGGGCACTTTAGATCTGTGCCTTGGAGTCAGGAAGACCTGAATTCAAATCGTTCTTCAAGCCCTTAGCTATGTGACTGTCAGCATATCACTTAATCTCATCTAGTCTTGCTTTCTCCATCTGTAAAGCTATGATAATAATGGCACCCATTTTTCTTAGTGCTTAAGAAGATCCAATGAGTTACCGCATGTAAAGCACTATGAACAACCTTATGGCATCATATAAATGTCATTATTGTCTTTATAATTTAAGATGTAGTTGTTACTCTCCATACCAATAGTTGAGAAGGAAATTTTCCCTTGTCCAAATTTTCGCTTATGCAAAACAAGTGAATAAATTTTAATCTGACCATTGGCATCTTCTATATTGATTATATGCATATTTCTTTTAAACTGCATACAATCATATATTACCACATAGAAATAGATTGATTATATTCATAGTCTTAGTAATCACAACCACATTCATTACTTGGGAAGACAGGACTTTTTCTGAAGGTCTTTCTTACCGTCCCTTTTTCAGCACGATTGTTATTATTCCGTCTTTCAATCCTGATTCTATGCACCACAACATATCAATATCATCCTTGAGATTAAGGAAAATAGAGAGTTTAAGTGACTCATCCAGGGTCAAGAAGCTAGTAAGTGTCCAAGGTTGGATTTGAACTCAGGTTTTCCTGATACCAGGACCAATGTTTTATCCACAGAGCCATCTGGCTACCTCTGTATGATTTCAGTATAATACCTTTGTTCAAATAAATACAACTTGATCTTTCAATGCTTCCAGTTGGAACTGATTCATTCCTTCGTCATTTCAAAAAGAGTCTAGCCAGATTCAAAATATCTCTTGTGAATTGTGTACAGAAGCAGATTTTTTTTGAAAGTGAGTCTGTTCTATTTTAAAAGAACATTAATTTCAGAATAATATATATGCAGAAAATCTTACTTTCTTAATATTTGCAGAAAAACAAAACATTTGTTTATTGCTTACCTAAACCAGATTAAACTGCAGATGTTTATAAAAAAGTGAGACAATGTGGTGCAATGGTTAGATAGATGGGTGAAGAGTAAGGAGATCCTGTGTTCAAAGCAAATTTTTGTCAATTATTAATGATATGACAGTGATCATGTCACTTAACCTCTCCTTGCCAAAGAGGGATAATTTTTGCAAAGCTATGCTGATGAGGGAATTCACCAGGAAGTCCTAACAACAAAATTACCAGGGCAGACTTTCCCCTCCACAATTCTGCTCACCCCACTCCTCCAAAGGAAAAAAAAATTTCTTTTTTAACTAAACCATCTTAGTCTAAAACAAAGGCAGAAAATATATTTAAAAATGTAGTAACAGTAGACTTGCAAGCTATTTGTGGAAAGATTATTTAGTGTAGCATTATAAATATCTTCTAAGGGAAATATTGAAGAGAGATACCTCGACTGATTTAGAAAATAGATTTGGTATTTACAAGAATGTGTCTCATTTAAAAAATCCAAATAAAAAGTAATTGCCAAGTATTATTGTTCAAGGGCCAGTTAGTGGAAACATGATGAAATGAAATTGGATTAAGCTTGATGATTTGTTTTCAGGTTGGGCTGGCTCTGTAGTCCAAAGGTCTAGTTCTGAATTCTGGCTGTTCTGCTTCTCTTGCCTGTTTGTCCTTGGACAAATCACCTCAGCATTCTGAAGAGCAGTTTTCCTAATTAAATATTAGAAGCAATGTACCAGATGATTTCTATGGTCTCTTTTGGCATTAGATCCTGTGAGCTCCATTTTATCAGGGGTAAATGAAACTTTCTGCCATTTCTTGCATGAATCCATTAAAAATGAGATCCAAAAATTCTATAAAAACAACACATATTAATTTGAAGTAAATTATAAAACCTTATTTTATTAGTTTTATCAGATCTCAATATTCATCTGAAAAAGTACTCTAAAACACAGTTTGAGGAGTTATATATCTCTGAAAGAAACATTTCCCCGTGTGAGGAAGGGGATAGTTAGTGGTAAGGGAAAAGCAGATGCCATCACTGCTGAGGGTAGCTACACTTTTAGGGACCACAAAGCAACAGGAAAATGGCTGACGGGGGAATATAAGCATGGAATGTTATATGGTGTAGTGAAATAGACACTGGGCTTGGAGAGAGAAACCCTGGTTTCAATGTGTCTTACAAGAAATGTGACCCTATGAAACTTCTGTAAAATGGGGAAATTATTTACTCTATGTAACTATCAAAAAAGAGAAAAAGCCTTTAAATCTTTAATATTTAAATATGAAGCATTATAACTAATAATAATGTTCCCTCTTTTTTACCTTAAGACTTACCACAGGAGCAAATGCCACCTATATCTTCTAATAGAGTATAGTGTATCACTTGAATGTCAAAAGTAGTTAAAAAATCCATTACAATAGATGGTTCAGGACTGAACAAACTGCTCTGGTATTTAGGGTTTATGTAGTTTATTATTATTGAATAAACATAATTTTCCAAGTATAATTTGTATGGAAAATGGTAGCAGAATGTACATTAAGCTCTTATCACAAATGGAATGTCAAAGTAACATTGAAATTATATGATTTGAGGGAAAAAAAAAACTATTTTTGAAAACAAATGGATGTGGTATTTGTTTCTATGTTAATGGTTCCATGACCAAGCTGATAACACAGTTTAAAAATGATTAACCCCAAACTTAGCTAATCTGCATTGCGTAGTTTTTGAGTGGAAGCTTGCCTCCCACTGCTATACATCTTTTTTGTGTGGTATGGTAAGCATCTTATTCAGTCTTAGAGATTCAGTGTTTGAAATAAGACTAAAGGAAAGGATTATTACCTATATCAAATCGAACAACTGACTTAGAAGAGAAATCACAAGCACAGAGCATCTCTTTCATTGCATAGTTTTAGCTGAATTCATAAAAATTGCCTCTCTTTGAAACTTCCATAAAGCATAACAAACTCATGATAATAGACAAACAAATTATATGATATTGCAATATCTCCCCTGGGCTTTTTCCCCTTTCTTTGTTTAGCACTATATTGACTGCTCTTTTACTGTACCGATATCAATTTTCTCCTTGTAACATGAAAGGAAGCCATGAAAAACCTTGAGAAATTATAGTATTATTCCATTATAATATGTATTGCCATTTAAATTTGTCATTTTATGTACCTGAGTCATGTACACAATCACTGGAAAATAAGGTGAGGAAAAAATGAGATTCTGATTTTTTTTCCCCAATACGTCCTAAATCATTGTTTCTGTCTCGTTGTTAAGAGATTCATTCTTCACTGCCTCTCTCTACTGTTATATTTGTCTAGAAAGTGACCATGCAGAGCTCAGACAGGTTGATGAGTGCGTGGCATAGTTGGCCTCATCTGTCTCTCTTGTGACCTACCTGCCAAGACTGAACTTGACAAAGGCTAGTGTCACTAATAACATATCTAAGGTTCTCACCTAGTCTCTTTACCATTGAGAAGTTTACTGGGGCAGACATAACTGGGAGCAGGCAGGTCATTAGTCCTATTAGCACAGCATTTGCTTTTATGCAAAGAGATATGATTTCTACATCTTACAGTTTCATATAAAAACATCTTTGGGATTCCAAAGGCTCTTTATGATCTGCAGGTATACTGGGGGAAAAAACATAACAAAAACCTCTGCTATGGAATAAAATCAATAATTGGAATAATTTTAGTGTTGCAATTAGACTAAGGACTTTGCATTTATTTCAAGAAATTTATGTAATAAATGTTTCCTAAAATAATTGAAATATTGAGTCTCAAACAGCAATTACTTTGGGATTAATATTGAAGTTTTATCATGAAGCCTCAGGGTAAATGAATTGTTGTCCTTAGAAGAACAAGATATATGTTATGTCCGAATCTCTGGTAAGTTGTATTAAGAAGACAACATATTAATAAATATAGAAAACGGCTACAGTTTTCATGACTTTATGATGGGCAAAGATTCAAAGGAGCAGTGATTTGTGGGCTGGCTAATATCTAGAGTGGAATCCCTGTATCAAAAACAGACTAGTCACCTGCAACTCAATACATCAATTCTGGAGAATTGCCTGGCCCCATGTAGAAATTATGTGATTTAACCGAGGTTTTGCAGATAGTGAGAAGTACATTTTGTACTGAAGTTTTCCTGATTCCAAACCAAGAATAGAATGATATAGTGAAAAAGACTGTTGAATTTAGACCTAAGAAGACCTAGGTTTGGATTTCTGGTTGAAACAGTTCCTTGATCTGTGCCCTAGGGAACTCACTTAGTCATTCTGAACTTGTTCCTTCATCTGTAAAATGGATATGAAGGCAACAGTTTCCCAGGTTTGTTATAAGGATCAAATGAGTTAAGATATATAATGTATTTTTGTAAACCTTAATGAATATAGATAAGTGACAGTTTGCAATACTGTGTTGTCTCTGTCTTACTAGGCTGTCAAAAACTGTAGCATTTTTATCATTTAATGGTATATGTATATATATTCTTTACCACACCATGAGTATAACAAGAATGATTCATAAAAGTCCCTAGAGAATAATACTTTCTATTTATTTCACAAATTAAAATGTATGATATGTACATTTTATACAGATTATTATATAGATAATTTATATTAAATATAGAGGTTCAGCTAGCACTTTTTTTTCTGTAGGAAGCCACATTTTTTTTAGTAGTAAAAAGACTTCCAAAAGACAAGGAGTTATCCTCTACTTAGACAGAGTGGTTCAGTGAATCTTCAATGTGCTAATCTCTCCTAACAAACAGGGTTTAAATAAGCAATTTGTTCATAGTAATTTCCAGTGTCCCTCACTACAGGAAAATATTTTACATTGCATTCCAATGTAATTATAAAGGAGATGCTTAACCCTCTCTGTGCCCATAATTTATCCATTTCAATGGATAGCCATATTAATTTTCCTTCTGAGTAATTTCCATATAATTATGTTTATGCCTATTTTACATGAGGATTTGTAATTAAATACCTACTTATAAGTACATGATTCTACTGAATATACACTCAATAATATATAGGGAGCTCTGTACCTGATTAATCTTTCAGTAAAAAATATGTCTCCATTTGATGAGAGAGAAATAAAAATAGAAAAACAAATAGAAAAAAACAGAATTAAAAATAGTTTCTTTCTGTAAATTCTAAATTACATTAATTTTTAAAAAATATTTATGCTGCACTAAGTACTACAGACCTATAATGAATAACGGAATCTTTATTCCCATGCCATACTATAAGGATGCACAAAATTTCTAATTTCTTTTTATTTCTCCCTTTCTCTTCTTTTTGGTTTGGAACATATAAAAGCTGTAAGATTTAAGTCATTTCTTGGGAAAGAGGAAATTAATGTGTGACAATTTTCCTCCCAATCCATTAAGGAATTAATTTTTTTCAGGGAAATACATTAATAAATTAAATAATTGCAGTTTCCAGGATTGATCAACTTAAATATCAGGTTTTTCTACAGTTAATTATATTATATCATCTCAATTCTCCCATATGTTGTGGGAATTTCTTGAAAATTCCTTGTTCACTAAGAGAAATGACAGCAAATTTCTGTATTTTTCCCAATCCCATTTATTTTATCAACCATCTTCTGCCCAGGTGATGGTAGAATGATCTGATCATGTTGAGAACTATGGTTAACTTGATATTTTCAGTTTTAACAACTCATATCACCTCTTGAGTAGATATTAAATGAATGACAGTGTGAACTTGATTCTCAGTGTTTATAAATATCTAATCATATTAACTAGTTGCAGTAGTTTATTCTGGTATCATTATCATGTGTAAAGTTAAACTAATTTGAACCTTTTATTGGCCCCCCCCAAACAAGCTTTTATTTTAAAATAAAAAAAATCTCAAGCTGATAATCTAGAGACTGTATTCCTCTGAGGTCATAGTTGGAGTTCTCTTTTCTCTTGTCTCTCAAGCTAGGAGATGCTCTACATTTGCTGTGCAGTCATTCTAAATGCCATGTGATTACTCCTGGTGTCCAGAACTTGTCTGGACTGAGGTTTGAGTCTGCCAATCAGAAAAGCTCAGAAAAAGAGAATCAAAAGAAACATAAATTGGCAGAAGGGGCAGGAAATAACTCTTCCCTTTGAACCACTGACTTAAGAAGCACATGATCTGACCTGGAGCCTGATCTACCCACTTACAGGGTAGGCTACAGAAAGCTAACCATTCATAGGTGTCTTGTGTTACTCTCTTTCTTTTTCTGGCCTGCTTTTTGCTTTAATAAATAATTATAAAATTAAGATACAGTCTACAGATAATTTTAAGCATAATACAAGGAATACTATGATCTTGGAAAATTCAAGGGCATTGGAATCCTTGGCTGTTCCTTCAAGCAATCATTTCCATCTAGCCTTTATATAGAGGTACTAATTCTATATCCCTCAGTTCAGACAATTGCAGCCCAACACTCACTATACTCACTTAAAAATTAAAAAAATCCAGATTACATATTGATGCTATATTTAATAATCATTTTCTGACATTATCTCCTTCTCTCCCACCCCTCCCCAAGAGAGCAAATTATATGATATAGATTGCACATCTGTTATCAAACAATATATATTTTCATATTCATCACTTAACAGTAGAGAGAAATAGATGAAGGAAATAAAGTGAAGAATTGTAGAAATTAATCTGCATTCAGATTCCATAATTTCCTTCTCTATTGTGGTAGAGAGGCTTTTTTGTCATGGGTTCCTCTGATTTGTCCTGGATCCTTGCATTTCTTATAATAGTTAAGTCATTCACAGTTCAATTCACTATACTCTTAAAAGGCTTACTCCCAGTCAAATTAAACTGTGTATAGGCAAACGAGATCTTTAGTTTAACCATCAAATGTTCCTTTTTCATCATGGTTAAAATGAAGAAAACAGAGATTCTCCACAAGTCAGCACCACACCATCCATAACTGGAATCATTTGATATAGCAAATGGAGAAAAACTAAATGCTGTGTATCACTTCACTTATTTTGGCATTGTACTTCTCAGAGATGCACACAGAGATGTGGTTGACGTGTCCATTGCAAGAGGTAGTTCAGTATTTGGAAGTCTGGAAAAAAAGTGTGGGAGAGAAGAAGCATTCAGTTGCCTACCACAATGAAAGTTTGCAAGACCATTGTGCCGACCTTGTTGTATGTCTGTTAAACCTGGACAATCTGCCAGCACTATGCCAGAAAATCAAACTGTTTCTATTTTAACTATCTTAGGAAGATTCTGGGCATCACCTCACATTAAAAGGAACTACACATGGAGATCCTACTTCAAGCTAAATTGCCAATCATTCAGATTCAGAGAGAGCAATTCCAACTGGTTTGCCATATTATATGAATACCAAACACATATTTACCTAAAAGACTATTTTGCTGAGAACTCACACAAGGCAAGTACTCACACAGAACTTAGAAAAAGCAATAAAAGGACATTTTCAAGGTCTCTCTAAATAACTTTGATATTGATAGAAATGGGAGACAAATGGCACAAGTACATCCAGAATAGCATGTCCTCCTCAAAAGAAGGCACTGTGTTCTTTAAGGAAAGTAGAACCAGCTCAAAAAAAGGAGATATGCAAATTTAGAGACATCTCTATCCCAACTGTTTATATGGGCTACCTGTGTTTGACTTGTGGTAGAGTCTTTTGAGCTCATATTGGTCTGATCAACCATAGCCAAAAACATTGCACATTTAGTTACAATCCCTTGTCCTTACTGTAAGACCAGACTATCTCCTTTTCCAATCATATATATGTTTTTTAATGATATGTTGTTCGTCTTCCCCCCACCCCCGCTTTTAGCTTCAATGGCTTGCTGAACTCAATCAGTTCAGTGTTTCATTACGTGTTCTCTTTTCATGTTATTTTTGCAAATTTACATTGAAAGGTCACATTTGCTACTTTATATGATATTTCTCTCTCAATTTTATGCCATAGCATAGATGTTGACAGGTTAACTGCAATTATTTACATGGAAATCTCTTTATAAATGTTTATTATGAACATTGCAGTATTAGATGACCAAGTAGCTGATGAAATATTTTTTCTTGTGGTTTTTGGACACACAACAAGAGCAAGTTTTTGTTTCTCTCTCTGAGGAGACCTTGTGAGTAATTCTTCTATTTACTTTCAATTTTATTCTATTTATAGCTTTCATTTATAGTGAGAATGTCATATATAATCCATTTCCTTCATTAGTACCTCCACTTGTGTTGTTCACTGGACAAAGAAATCACATTTGGAGTGAGAACAGTTAAGTTACAGTTCTTTGAATTTACTCTTCCACTATTCTACAACAGATACTGTAGCAGTGAAGAGGGGCTCACAGGATGGAGGGCCAACTTATAGTTTTCTGTTTTGTCAATTACTATATCAAAGAACTGACCATCAAGTGACCAGTCTAATGGTGACAACTATTTCCTAATAAACTATGCTTACAAAATAGACATAATCTCTTGATGAGCATATACTTGAAGTCTATCAAGAGGGGTAGATCTTGCTCACATTCTGCTATTATAACATTCACGAACACACTCCATTTTATGATGAGGAACTAGAAGACTACATTATTTCAAAACATATAAAGGTGTTTTAAAAAAAGTAAATTCATATACAATCATAGAATAATGTTATTAGCAGCAACAGCAGTAGTATCATTGTATCTCAGAGATTCTACATTGATATTTGGCAAATAAAAATTAGTAATGATCATCTGGCACTTTTACAAAGGTTATTGATAAGGGAGATAGATTGGCAAAGGCTCATTGGGTATACTATTTGGGTAAACACTAGATGATGAATTTCTGTTCACGGAAATCCATGAAATAACAATACAAAATAACCACTAACCTAATATATTTCTCTCTGCTTCTGTAATGATAGCAGTAGAGGGATAAAGCTAAGCCTTAGGATGGAAGCCTTATAACAGAAACTTGGGCAGTTTCTAAATATTAATTTAACTCTCACAATTTTTCCTTTAAGAATACATTATAGCTAGAAAAGAACATACTATTACAGGAACTGAATTGTTACAATCCTGATATTCTTATGAAAATTAAACCAGATGAAGGAATGAAATTACAAATGACAAGTAAACAAAGTCTAGTAAGTGGTGAGTTTTAAATCTGGAGTCAGGAAGACCTGAGTTCAAATTTAATTTTAGCCATTTACTCAGTGACCTTGGGAGATTTACTTGGTATCTGCCTGCCTCAGTTCCCTCAACTATAAAATGATCTACCTCCAGGAGTTGTGAGGATTGAATGTGACAATATTTATAAAGTATGTAGCACAGTTTCTGGTAAATAGGAAGGGCCTGATAAATGCTTGTTCCCTTCTGTCCTGATCTAACCCTAACACAAAAAGTGACATAGGAAAAGAAAGAAAAATATTTTAGAAAACAACTCTGTAACAAATGTTACAGTAAGAAATGTAGGTAACAAATGAAAGAAGCTAATTGCTATCAGACTGTGCAGAAATCTGTATGTTGTGAACACTGTTTTAAAAAAAAGTTATGTTTTGGCAAAATGAAAATAAAATAGAAAAATAATTAAAATTTAGATTTTCTGACAAATAATTAAAAGAACTTAAACTTATCCTCTATAAGCAAGTTACTAATACTGAAAATGGTACATAATGTATAAAGTGTCATCAACACAGACTTTATTTTCTATGAAAGATAAAAGGTTTGAAATAAATTGCTACAAGTAGTGCAAGACAACTTATAAATGACCATACCCAGCACACTCTCAAACACATTGTCAGTTTGGGATATATAGCATCCAATATAAATATTGGGGCAGAATATAAATCTTTTTTAAAAACCTTACAAAAGGAGGAAAGTAGAAGAGTATGAACACTATTCTCTCATAAAATAGTGATAAGCAAAGTGAATGGGAAAAAGGTTTACAGGAAGTTTGGCAACAGACCTAATAAAATAAATTATTTAAGTATTTAAGGATAATATTGGAAGGAGAGTCAGCTACTACAAAATTAAAATGCAGAATATTATTGAATATTTAGGTGGCATACACTCTATCAATAACCTTGGAGACATCTCTTTGAGACTAGCATCACACTCCCCTATGTCTTATAGGAAAGTAGAAATATTGCTAAAAAAAGAAATAGAGAAAGAACAACTATACTAGATAAGTGTACTCAAAAGAGGTTTGTGAAGACTACGGCAGAATTTTGAGGGGATCTATTTCCAAGTACATGCCTCTGAACAAAATGCCCCTGCCAGATTAAGCTTATCATCTTTGATCTCATGATCCTATTGCTAACTCAAGTCTAACATTAATTCTTTTAGTTTCCTCTCATTGGAGGACTAAGGGATGGAGTATTAAACTCCTTACAATGCTTTCTTTCCTTTATAGAAGACAGGGTTAATCTAAGGTTACTCTACTTGGTACCTGCTGTTCCACTTACATGGTACCAACATGGTTTCTATTCCATGTAAAAAGATGGCTCTGTTTAGGATAGCCTTCATGACCCCCTTCCTCACTTTCCTGCCTCTTTTTGTGAGTTTTGTTCTCCTCATGAAGTTATAAACTCTTTGAGGACAGGAATTATATTTCTTTTTATTAACTCTATCCACAGGATTTAGCAAGCACAGTGCCTGACAAATCACATAGCAGGCACTTAATAAATATTTTTTGGATTGGATTGAAAACTGACAATTTGGATTTTGACATAGAGGCTTGTGGAAATTTAGTTCCCTACTGTAGGCAGTAAGAAGCACAGGATATGGTTTTCTGCATGGTGGCTTAAGGATGGCACATAATTTTTTGGGGTCAAACCAGCAAAAGCTTTCTGAGTTTCAAAACGAACTTTTAGAAGAAAATAGAAGAATATTTGGGTAAAGTCTCTCAGTTATATAGCATCATGGAGAGAGTGATATACTCTTACTATTCTGAATAGTGGAGAAGAGTAGCTCATAAATGACAATTATTACACAGCAACATGAAACACATTTGATTTCACAATAATCTCATAAGGTTGGAATAGTAGACATTGTTATCCTTATTTTATGGATGAGGTAGCTGAGGCTTAACCAATAAACAGATGACTTTTTATTATTACATAATAAATATTGGAATGGAATCTAAACCATAGATTCAACTATCTCAGTTTTTGAAATGTCAAGATTTAGATATTGGCAGAAAATACAGGTGGGAAAATCAGAATAGGAAAGGATAAGAACTAGACCTGTGATTTAGCTGGTATTGAAAGCTACCAGTGGAGAAAACTCATGTCTACTAATAAATGTTAGCATCTTTTCTGTAACTTATAGTCTTAAAGAGTTACCAAGAATATTGAGAGTGACTTGCCCCAAATCAAAAAGATAGTGTATATCAGAGGTCCACTTTGAATCTAAGCTGTAATAGCTCTAAGGACAGTTGACTATCTATTTTGCCACATTACTTTTCATCAGTACTGGAATAAAGAATTTTGAGTAAAGATAAACATTTAGAAGTCATATTGATAGAAATTACATTTAAATTAAAAGAGATGGATGTGATAACAAAAGAGAGGCTAAAGACTGAGAAAAAAAGGCTTAGGATAATTTAGGAAATATTTCCTATATAAATATCTTAATAAATAGCCTTGTTTTCCCATTGTGTTTAAAAATTATCATTTCTTCACCACTCTTTCACTTCCCTGCCTATTATGATCTCAGTTTTATTTCTAACACTCTCCTGAAACATTTCTTTTACAAGGTAACTAATATCCTCCTTATTGTCAAATTTGTTTGTTAGCAGCTCATACAAAGAAAGATTTCAGAATTTTTAGATGACCATAGATTTGAGATAAGCCAACAGTATGATATATTTATTTAAAGAGCAGATATAATTAGTGTCAAGATAAAAAACTATATTTTGAATTAATTAAATTACATCTGGAGTATTATGTTCAGTTCCTAGCATAACACTTTAAGTGACCCTGAATAGGTTGAAAATTTCTAAAAGTAGCCTCTGAACAATCTGAAAGATTGTCTTTCAATCTTATTATAATACTTTCATATTTAATGCAAAGTTCCTTCAGTGCTGGCACATCACACCTTTTTACATCACAACAGAAAGCAACCTATCCATTTCTTTTTGTAGGACAGCATGATTATTGTCCTTTACCCCGACAGATATGTGCACGTATATCTTCATATATAGTTGTATAAATATATATGTCTTTGTTGCCTCACTTAATGTTTTGAATAAATTAGTAGCAATTGTTTAATAGCATAGATTAATACATATATATATACCTTTATCTTTCACCTGCCTGTCTGTATACGTATATAGATGTTTGTACATATATTTGTATATATGTATGTGCATATCTATATACACATCTAATCTATATATCCTCCAGTAAGGGTTTGGCCATCTGAAATCCTTTGTTCTTACTTTAAGACCAGAATAGCTTTTTCTCTGATTATAAGTTTTGGTTGACATCTTCTGTAGCTTTTTTTATACTATTCAAATTCAACATTTACCTTTCCATTGTTCCTTAGGTCATCCAGAATTTCAATTCTTCAGAGATTATAACATTCCACGAATTCCAATTATATTAGTA
This sequence comes from Gracilinanus agilis, assembly GCF_016433145.1. Lineage (NCBI taxonomy): Eukaryota > Metazoa > Chordata > Mammalia > Didelphimorphia > Didelphidae > Gracilinanus > Gracilinanus agilis. The sequence continues at coordinate 581,789,389 of NC_058132.1, forward strand.
TTAATGACAGAAAATTTATATTAAAATATGAGGATAATCATTCAATTTCAAATAATTATTCAGCTCCGAATATGTATGTTAATGGAGAAGGGGGAGTAAGAAAAACTAAATAAATATATTTAATTTATAATACAGTAATAAAAATAAGACAAATGCCAAAATAAATACAATGCAAGGAAAATGACCAACCGATCAAAGTTCAGTTAGATAGAGAAGAAACTACTTATATCTAAGGAAACTTGAGATTAAATTAAGGATAAGGTATTTAAGGTAGATGATGGAAATGGGAGTAGGTATTCTTGGGGACAATATGAGCAATGGTGTAGAGCAGTGATGGGCAAACTTTTTAAAGAGGAGGACAAAGGAAAGGAAATCCTCCTCAGTCAGGCTGTTTCTAAGGCAACTCTTTCATTGTATCCTACTCATTGTATTTGTCAGATTAGGAATAATGTCAGGCAGTGGGATAGAACATTTCAGGGGGCCACATCTGGCCAGCAGGCAGTAGTTTGCCCATCACTGGTGTAGAGAGAAGAAAATATAGGTTGTATTAAGGAACAAAAGAGTAAGTTGTATGAGAAATGATTAAGAAAATTGAAACATTTAATCTGAAAAAGAAAAGATTTAAGGAGACACCAGTGTTCATTTATAAATAGAACTAACACAGAAAGAGAATTATATTATTTGTATTACTGCAGAAGGTTGAACTTAAAATTAATGGATGGAAGAATCTATCAGTCTAAGTTGTAGGGAAACAAATTTTAGATCAATATACAGAACAATTCTTAAAATTATTGCTCTCTCACATGTAAGGGTTTGCTTTTTGAGAGTAATGAATGCTGGATTACCTCAAGGGTCACTTCCAACCTCACCCCTTGATCATAATAATTGATGTTACTAATCTATTGAAACAAGCAGTCACTGCCAATATTCATATCATAAAGTGAGGAAACAAAGATGACTTTTTTTTCTGTGCAAAATTTCTTTAAAAATAAGTAGACACTTTCCTTCCATAATTACTATGGAAACTACATTATACTTGTTATTTTAATAATTGTATAAAATGTAAAGTCTTTGAGAGTAGGATTTCTTTTTCTCAGTCTTTCTATCTACAGTGTGCCATATAATAAATATTCATTAAAAACTTGTTGATTGATTAATTTAATGCAGTTTATTGTTATGTTATTCCTAACTTTTTATTCTATATTTGTGGAACTTCCAATGAATCTACTGTAGAGCTGAATATTATATTTGCTCTGGGAGCAAGATAGCAAGATAAATAAAAAACCACCCCAGCAAACATTCCTAAACCATATTGCTTCACGTTACGTGAACCAAATTTTTTTCTTTCTACTCTGCTCTGTGAGTCCACAGAGAGCTAGACAAGGAGTTAAAGTTGAAGCAGAGTTTGAACTTGACCTGACTGTATCTACTGACAGCTAACCATGAAGCTACCTTCCTCTCCACTCTTCCCCCCATTCCCCCAATTCCCTCAGTAACAGGATATCTGTTAGGTTAAAAGAAGTTTCTTATCTTTTTTTTTTTTCGTTAAACATTTATGGGGCAGAACTGAGCCCCCAATTGAAACAAGATACCCATGCTAACATGAAACTGTTAACTCCATCCTCAAATATCTTTTTACTGTCATGTTGATATGTGCTTAGGGAGTATATAGGGAAACGTATTAGGAAGTTATAGCTGTAAGATAATGGGAAAATGTTTTCTGTGTAAACTAATGGATCTTGTAGAATAATCTCTATAGAGATGTTTTCAGGGTTAGATGTTCAGTCACACAAATTCCACATGATACTTCCCTTTAGCACAGGTTCTCAGAAGAGGAAGATAAAACTAAATAAACCATTAATGAAAATCATTAAAGAAAACAAGAAGAATATTTAACCTGATTAAAAAGAAAAGCCAGTCAACAGATTGTATATGGGGAGTGAGAAAGAGTGAGGAGTCCAATATGATACCTCAGTTATGAAAGGAGGATGCCTTTTACCATAAAAGGGAAGTTAGGAAGAAGGCAAATTTTAGTAGAAAAAATATTAAATACATTCTGGACCTATTGTGTTCAAGAGGTCTTTGGAACATCCAATTAAAGATGTTTAAAAGACACTTGGATCTGCAGGACTGGAGACTGGGAGAAAGATTAGGCACAGACAAGTAGATTTGCATGTCATCTTCATAGAAATAATAATTGAATCCATGGAAGTTGATAAGATAGATCACTAAGTGAAATTGAATAGAGGGAAAAGAGGATCTAAGATAGAGCCCTGGGGAACTCCCACTGTTAGTGGGCATGATATGGATAAAGGTCTAGCAAAGGAGTCAGAAAAAGTCTCATAGGTAGGAGAAGAATCAGGAGAGAGTATTGTTGTGAAAACCTATAAATAATAGAATATCAAGGAAAATAAGGTGTTTGACAGTGTCAAAGACTGCTGAGAGGTAAAGGAGAAGAATTGAGAAAAAGAAACTATTAGATTACATACTTAAGAGATTATCTAAACTGTGCTCTCAATCCTTTTTTGAGTCACTTTGATTCCCCCCGCCCCTCCCCCCACAATGCCAAGTTACCTTTTTGATTCAAAGAAGAAATGGTGCTTGACAGCAGAGTCTCAAACTAGGCTCAAGAGATAAAAGTTGTAGTGAGGCAGATTTCAATTAGATAAATCAATCAACAAACACTTATTAAGCACCTGCAACCATATACATACGTGTATATGTGCAAACATACATATTTGTATGTACATATACACACATGTAAAGGTCATTAGATAATTTTGAGAGGTACTGGTAGCTAGGAGAAATCAAGAAAGATTTCACATGGACGTTGACACTTGAGGTAAACCTTGAAGGGAATTAAGATTTCTCAGAGGTGGAGGTGAGGAATTCCCAGGCAACTAGGTGGTGAAGTAGATACACCCTGGGATTTAGAGTCTGGAAGATCTAAGCTTGAGTCCTGACTCAGAAAAATTGCTGGTTGTAGAATTCTGGACAAGACACTTAACTCTCTTAACTTCAGTTTTCAAATCTCTATAAAGACGATAGTAATAGAGACAACTTTACAGTATTGTTGAGAGGATGTAAAGTGTACATGTGGGGTGTCCCAAAAGTCTGTAAGTCATTTTAATCTATTAGAACTTTGGAATTTCCCTGAGACTATTGGCACATGCCATACTTTTCAAATGCTTTACACATTTTAAAGCACCCTGTCAAAGTTAGCATTCACTTACCATCATTACAAATACCACCATTACAAATTTACCACCATTCCATGGCATGCGATATAGCCAAACCAAAAGTCCAAAGTATGGCAAGAAAGAGAGTTTGAATGCATCTCAGTATATATAATTGAAGGAAAATGATGTATAATACTGAAAGTCAGTCAATTTATTAAGTGCCCCCATAAAAAAGGTAGTCATCCCTTTCAATTTTTATTCTAATAAAGTGCTTCTAAAAATGAAAATATCCTTTCATTATCAATAAAATTTTCTAGAATATTAGAAGCAGACTCCAACTTAAGTAGAATCTGTTACCTTGTTGTTAAATGTGTATGAAAACAATATAATTGTATTTTTTCTATAATTTCAGTTATTTTACTTTATTAGTTAACCTAAGTACTCTTAAATTTCAGTGCAGAACAAAATCTTTCAAAATGTAAATCTATTGCTATCATATTTTATTCGTTGCTCCTGTCTCCCCATTTTATATCATACATACACACACATGTAATACATAAACACTTATATTTATATACTCATATAATCTAATATTTGGCATATAATGGAATGCTTATTTTAGGACCCAGAAACAGGGTAATAATGAATTTTAGGCAAAAAAGGAATTTTTCCAGGTCTTATTTTGTTCTTAGATCTTCTCCTGGGTTGGAGAAAAATGTGGTAGAATACAGAGATTTTAATATACTGAAGCAGCAAGAAAAGTTTAAACAAATGCTTTATTGGAAACAAAATCTTTGGAGAAAGGAGAAAGTTCTGTTTGAATGATAAAGAATGGAAATATGTTTCTGGTACAAGAAGGAAGTAAGAAGATGGAAGACTATTTATTTTAATTTTTTTTTTAATTTTTTATTTTTAGAAAAATTTTCCATGGTTACATAACTCATGTTTTTACTTTCCCCTTCACCCCCTCAACCCCCGCCCCCCTCTGCTGTAGCTAATTCTCATTTCCACTGGTTTTATTATATGTGGTCAGTCAAGACTTATTTACACATTATTGAGAGTTACCTGGGTGTGGTCTTTTCAGGTCTACATCTCCAATCATGTCCTCATCAATCCAAGTGTCCAAGCAGTTATTTTTCTTCTGTGTTTCTACTCCTTTAGTTCTTCCTCTGAATGTGGGTAGTGTTCCTTTCCATAAGTCCCTCAGCCATACCATTGCTGGGATTGTACCACAAAGAGATCATAGATAAACAGACTTGCACAAAAATATTTATAGCTGCGCTCTTTGTGGTGACAAAAAACTGGAAAGCAAGGGTATGCCCTTCAATTGGAGAATGGCTGAACAAATTGTGTGCTACATGTTGTTGATGGAATACTATTGTGCTCAAAGGAATAATAAACTGGAGGAATTCCATGTGAACTAGAAAGACTTCCAAGAATTGATGCAGAGTGAAAGGAGCAGAGCCAGAAGAACATTGTACACAGAGACTGATATACTGTGGTAAAATCGAATGTAATGGACATCTGTACTAGCAGCAATGCAATGACCCAAGACAATTCTGAGGGACTTATGGATGGAAGACTATTTAGTAGAGTGAAGGAATTAAGTTAAGCACTAAAGATAATGGTGTGAGGATTGACCACCCATTGCATTGCCTCTGTTTATTTATACTTATATACTTATCTGTCTCCTCCATTAGATACAGTTTCTTACTAATAGAGATTGTTTTATTTTTTTGTACTTGCATCCACAGTGCCTAAGACAGTGTTAGTCAAAAGTAGGTAATTTATTATATTGTTTGATGTATTGTGCTGAGGAAGTGATCAGGGCTTTATAAAGATTAAGTTCTGACAGGTCCTACCAAACTGGAAAGTCTCTGAGTTTGGGCCAAAACATAAACTCTCTGATTTTTGTGTGTGTACCAACCTTGCTAAATTTGGAAAGGCTCGTTACCAAACTGGCAACACAGCAGAGAACTTTTTCATCAGAGCAACTCTAAAAGACTATTTTAGGGGGGTTACCATCTCCATCATTGGAATAAGAAATACTTCCATTAATGAAATCACAGATCCTTGAAGTATTGACGTAATTCATAATTATAGGAAATTACAACAAAAAAAACAAGCCATCATCACTGTTGATGGTGAGAACAAAAAAGTCCTACCTAAATATAAAAACTTCAGGATTGAGATTTTTAGAAAATCTACAAAAGGAAAATGATTCTGGTAGAAAAACGGTTAATCAAAAGGAACAGAGGCTTCAGTATTCTAGTTAGTAAATAAACAAGATGGAGAGTTATGTTTAAAGTAGTGCTAAGAAGGATGGGATACACTTTCAAGATGTTGTAACAGTAGTGGTATTTAATGGTAGCTAAGATTTATTTGCCTTTCTTCTTCATCTTTTACCCTTGGCAATACTGCTGTGGCATTCTAAATAATAAATGTTCCTATAGTGATAACTACCATGATACGGAATAATCTCTCAAGGGTAAATGTAAACTCTAGAAGTTGGATTATATAATGCAGGCCAGACCAACCATAAAAAAGATATGGTAGGAAGCTGAAACCAGAACTTCCCCCTCTGGCAATCTTTGCAAAGCTGATGACTTTTGAATCTTTGCCTTTAGAAAATACGAGATGATGAAATGATCAGCGGTCGGCACATGAGGATGGGTCCCTTGGCTCACATAATTCACAGAGTATTATATTTTATGACCCTTTAAGAGTATAAGGAACGAAATAATACACATTCATATGTATATAACATTTTCTGTCCTAGAGATTTAAAACTGGGCTTTGTTTATGTGAATTTATTAACCTTCCCAACACTCTTGTAAGAGGAGTGTTGGGTGAATATTACTTTTCTTTATTCCCTGAGCTGCAGAGTAGAGGCTAGGGTGTCATGGATCTGTAGTTGGATGGGTAAAGGTTTACATAAGTAGGAGAATAGAATTTCCCACGCCATCAGTGGTGTGTGTGTGTGTGTGTGTGTGTGTGTGTGTGTGTGTGTGTGTGTATGCTTATCCATGCACGATTTTATATTACTAAGTAAATTCAAATGAATTTTTGTAGCAGGTTTAGCTAGAATGATGATCTCAGCTTCAAAAATGAGGTAGAATTAAGAAACTGAGGATTTCTTCCCTAAGTGTGTGGTGAAAAAAACTAGGGTATAGCAAGATATTTCCTGAACCTCATACTTAGAAGAAGATTGCTAACAGGGTGGTTAGTTTCTGGCTAATGTTCATTTAATCTGAACTTCAATCTAAAGTCAATTAAAAGTCAATAAACGTGTCAGTGAAGTTGTTGGATTTTTTTCCTTTAAGCTAGTCTAGAACTAACTCAAAATGTAATTGTCTTTTGGCTTAGTAGGAAATAAGGGGGGGGGAAGACATCTCAACTACTTTCCACAGAATGAGAAAGTTAGAGGTAGATTAGCAATTGCATTGCAGCTTCAGGAAATTGTTACTTGAGATGAAAGCTGACCACTAAATGATAGAAAATGGGTGATCAGAACTTGGCACTTACAGGAGTTATCCTGTGAAAAGTTAAGTGCAGATTTCAAGGCTTGTAGAATTTTGATAAGGCTGAATGACTAAGTGATTAGGAAGCATTCTCCTATGATTCACGAGTGGGTTTGACTTGTGGCTACTGATATTACCTTTATGTAATATGGAGGTACTATGGCTTAGACTGAAAGGTGTGTGTCTTTTTTTTTAAAGAGGCAGATGGCCAGTGAGAAGACAAATGACCAGGCTTTAGGAGACTCAAGAAAGAGGTCATCCATCTTAGCATGCCGCCATAAAAACAGATTCTAGAAAACAGTAAGGATTTTGCTCTTCAAATAATCTTCAAATAGCTAATAAAATTGTTTATCATGATTTGTAGTGTCATTTGTGTTTATGATGCTACAGTTGCCATGTCTTATAAAACATAATTGAAACACATATGTGTGATTTATGTACAACAATGAATATATTTTATTCATGTGAGAGAAGGGAAGTTGTGTTCTATATATGCTACATTGAAATGCTTACTGCATATTCTACAATAAACTGCAGCATAGAATGCACTTAGACTATTTAATTCCATGTACCAAATCTAAGCCATGATATCTCTAGAAGGAAATATAATAACTAAATTTTATTTTTTCCCACACTAAACAGAAGTTTTTAAGCATCAGATGCCAAATTTGAGTGGAATTTAACTCTCTCTCTCTGTCTCTCTTCTGTCTCTGTCTCTGTCTCTGTCTTTCTCTGTCTCTGTCTTTCTCTCTCTCTCTCTGTCTCTGTCTTTCTTATTTTTTTCTCTCTCCCTTTCTGTCTCTGTCTCTGTCTCCTCTCTTGCTATATTACATGCACCTGAGAAGCTTGAAAATATTTTCTTTTAGTAATAGAATATTGCTTTTATAATAAGGCCTGGGCCATGTCCCCAGAAATTCATTTTAGGTAATCAAAAGTAAAATATATATTCAGATTTGGGTAAGTTGTTATGATATATTAGGCAAAAAACATGAGTAAGGATGAATGATCGAAAGTTTCATAAAAAAAGGCATTATTGTTTAGCATTTGGTTCCAGGTTTGCAGGCTCTAAAAGTGTATTGAGTCATCTCTTGGGATTCATAATAACTATGTAAAACCTCATTGTACATCAAGGGATATAAATTTTAAACAATTCCAGTTGACCTGGGGAGTGAATTTTTTTTAATATCCCTTTTTCCAGTGAAAGGATTACTCTCACCACTAAAGAAAATAATATGTAGAAATTAATAGTTTTGAGATCAATTTCAAAATGTGTTCATAAAAAATAATAAACAAAACCACAAAAAAGTCAATGGAAAAATATTCATTTTACTTGTCTTTCATTTTCACTGAGGAAAGAAATATTTTTATATGCTTTCCCAAGCAATAAAAACGCAAACACCAGTCTAAGAAGGATTGCCCTTAACATATATATATGCCTGCCATTTCTTCTTACAAGAATAATATGCCACAGAACTCAAACACTTCATGAGCCTGATTGGACTTCATTGCTAACTGGGTTCATGGGAGGGAAAATTGTTGAAATGATTCTGGAGAGGCCAGTTTTTTTCGCTCATAAAGTTATTAATGGGAGATTTAAAAAATAACATTAAGTGAAATCATTATGTTATAGAATTATTATCCAATTTTCCATTTCTCTTAAAGATTTGGCTGACTAATTAAATATAAAGCACAACAATATTGGTAAATGAGAAGTATTTTACTGATTGGTTGTTGTTATTAGTTTGTGTTTGACTCTTTGTAATGCTATTTGGGACTTTCCTAGCAGAGATACTGGAGGAGTTTTCTATTTTCTTCTCCAGATCACTTTATAGATGATGAAACCGAGGCAAACAAGGTTAAATGACTTGCCCAAGGTCACACAGCTATTTGAGGTCAGATTTGAACAGGAAGATGAGTCTTTCTGATTCCAGTGCTCTAAACAACAGAGCTGTGGTGTGTACAGATTTGTAAGCAACCAAATTGCTAAAAAAATTATAAATGCTTATGTTCTGGACATGGGCTAAAGTCTGAAGAGACAAATACAAAAAGGTAAAGACAGTCCCGGCCTTTAAGGAGCTTACATCCTAATTGGGTTAGACACCACATAAGGGTGCTGAAAAGTAGACAGAGTCAGGGTGCTGGTGGTAATGGTAGTGGTTGAATAGTGGCAAAGTATAAAGAGCCAGAATCAAAGCTAATAGAAGAGAGAAGGATGGATGGTTGACATGGGGCTTTCCTCAAGCTGGAGTTCTGGGAAGGATTCACCAGTAGAGGAAGGAGGTACAGTATTGGAGGCATTTTCCAAGGATACAAGACAGTTGAGGCATGGTGACATTTGGAAAAGGTGGTGGAAAAAGAGTGAAAATAGGAAAAAAACAAACAAACAACTATTAACAACTTCATGGACATGGTAAGTAGTTATTTCAGCCACAAACATATTGTTTTTAGAATTGTAATTTTCACCTGATGATAGACGCATATTAGCAATATTTCGTACTTGTCCCATAAGAATGAGCTATCTTTAACCCTGCTTTTAGCACAATTACTGACATTTTTGAACTCTCACTATATTTTAATACAGGTTTAAATAATACAAAAGAAAAAAATCCATTTTCTTTTTTCTCAGTGTCAATGGATATTAGTAGAGGAAGTAGCAATCTGTGATAATGTTGGTCTCAGGGGATGAGGGCAAGACCTGGGTTAGAGATGTATCTGTGTTATAATGAGAAAGATGTTCTATATATTACTATGCACCCAGGGTATGGGTAATGATCCAAAATAAAATAAAATTTTTATTATAAAAATGTTCTGTGATGGCAATTTTAGTGTACTTATCAATGTCTCATAAACTAACTTAAAAGAAAGTATATTTAAGGCTTTTAAAATATTTATTTTTAGAGATATATTTAGGAAACAGAAGCACTACACCTCACCTCTTGCTTTTAAAAGGTTCCCACATACATATAAAGGAAAACTGATGAAAAATGGCTTAGCAATTTCCAAAAAAGCATCACATTAAAACTTCTGGAAATTTTAAACCATAAACAATTTTCCACTCTTCTTTTATTAATTTTACTTTTCAACTCTTCTTGATGCTAGATCGCAACATGTCAATACTGTACTCTCAATGACTATGTCTAAAACACATGGGAGATCCCTGAAAGTTCTGTAAAGTCATCAAATGCCTTAACATTAACGGTGTAGTTTAAGGATCTACATAACTAAATCTGAGGATATTTGTTACCAGAAAATTAGTCTGACACTGATGAGGTTTGCAAAACTATAACAAGCGATGAAACCTAGATTAAAGAACTGAGAGTCTGTAATTGACCTTGGTGGGTAAAGTTTTCATTTTATCACTGACTTTTCTAAACATTTGAAAAAGAAGATAAAAATATGTAAAAAAATCACTTAAATAGTTTATAGTCCTCTAAATTTATTACAGCTTCAAAATATGTTTTTTCTGAATTATTTTTAACTTTGGAGAAAATATCCTGATTCTTATTGCTGCTAATCTTATTGTATCACACAGGGTTGTTTACTGGAATAATTAATTCCCTAATTGAATTTTTAACAGGACTGAAGTGAGGGAAAAGATTATTAGATAAATATTATAAAATATCAAGACACTTTAATTTTCCCCATTGTTACTGTTGTCTCTGAACTTATTGTTTTTAATATAATTTCCTATCTGGTATCAGTTGGAGTTATAGGATGAGCCAATTAAAAGAGTCATTTTTAATGCAGTATAGCTTAAATTTAGTCTCTTAATGGGTTGTTCTCCTTAATAGCTTCTAAGTATGGGAAATTCTTATCAATTCCTGGAGTATATGTTTTAAGGATCTCTGTAAATAGAGTAATAAAACAAGATTTTTCTGTATGGCTAATAGATTCTATTTCTACCTCCTTTTTTGCCTTTTGGCCATTTACTGGCTCTTCATCCACTTCTCTTTAAGGCATCCTAGTTAAAAGAATATATTCATTTTTTAAAAACTGATAGCAACAGGCTAAACAATAATGTATCCTGAAAGTTCATCAATAAAGCATTTACAAATTGTGTGGAAAGACAGCACTAAACTTGTAAGTATTTGAAAGTGTCCATTGTGAATTCACTATAAATTAGAGAACCTTAAAATACCAATCTTATACTTTCAGTGATGATAAAAATTCTTAAATACAACTCTGTTTTCCCTGAAATTCATGCCTTGATAATTAGTTAGGTACTCTGAGAGATTAATCCATGCTTTCATTCCACTAAGGACCATTTAATGCAATGCACTTCAGAGGAGACTTTATATTCAAGAAGACTGGATTATACCTCAAGGACATTTGCACCACACTAAATGGGTCCATAGTGGCCTGAAAGAGTTAATATGGCTCTCCAAATAGTAAACAAGGGAACTGAAGATAGTATGATTATTTATCCTTAGGTTTAAATTGTCATGTAGGCAGGTCAGCCTGGTTAGATAGTATAAATGCTTTTCAATCTGCTCTTTCCTCATCTCTCCCTTTGACAACTGCTTTCCTTTCTTATTAGACAGTTTAGTTTCTTGTTAGGTTCTGCCACCTCGTATACATATTAATTGTCTTTACCAATTGCTTTGCTCAAACTAATAAGAGTTTCTTTTGACTTTGGTATCTGTTTCCAAAATACTTCTCTGCCCAATGAAGATAGAGAAGGAAAGATAATATAGGATTGTGTCTTTGTGTAGAGATGTACATGGGGCATTAAGGGGATACATAGTAGAGGGTAGGATGAATACTATATTTTATATGTTGATTAAAGATTTGATGTAAATAATCAGTCAAATTGGAAGACACTAAAATTAAAAATAATATGAACAATATTAGAGATTCTGGAAAGAAATTGTTCAGTTGGGAAGGGGATTTAAAGCTATAAATTGATGAATCTCCACCCTTCTGACTGTCTCTTCCTAGATTTTGTAATTAGTGTAGTACAATAATAAGTGATATTATGGCTAAGAGGTATAAGAAATAAAAGCTCTATTTTGGGTAAGGGATATTGGAAATGAAAGGCCAAAATGTAGTTCAAAGCCCATGGAGACTCCACAATATTTACAACCAAATATGGATAATCAGGAAAGACAGAAATGGAGGCATCTTTAGTCCAGACACATAATCTTAGCTCCTAATTTCCTTGCTATTCTCTATTCTCCTTAAGTGAATCTAAGAGAAAAATTCTTATGTAAAAATATATAATTTCAGAATTTGGGTAGTGTGGAAGAGTCATTATAGTTTTATTATTTTTTTTTAACCCTAAACTTCTGTGTATTGGCTCATAGGTGGAAGAGTGGTAAGAGTGGGCAATGGGGGTCAAGTGACTTGCCCAGGGTCACACAGATGGGGAGTGTCTGAGGCCGGATTTGAACCCAGGACCTCCCCTCTCTAGGCCTGACTCTCAATCCACTGAGCTACGCAACTGCCCCTGGAAGAGTCATTATAGTATATGCACATGATCTAGTTCTTTCTATTTAATATTTTCAGGAAAATTTATTATCTTTTGGCTATTGTATTTAATGTTTTAGGACATTGTATTTGGTTTGTTCTTTTTTATCAGAGAACATACATGCTGATTATATGAATTAATTATATGAATTAATTATATGAATAAATAAAAATGACAATATTAAGAATAAAATCTTTGCTATTTTGTAGGACCAAAAGATTGGAGTGCTCTGGCTAAGTGAAATTATTAGAAGCATATGATATTTCATAGATCACTTGAATAGAAAAAAGATATAAATATTAATAAATGATACTTTTAATATATTTGATTAATAATAATTTGTATATTATGTTAATATTTTATTAACGTAAATGTTTATGTTTTAAATGTGATGAATTTATTTTACTTTGATCTCATTTGATACTCTCATCATCATGAATATCTATTACCATTATAATAATAATGCGGGAAATGTCAGTTAATAGTTTTCCACTTGACAAAATGACAGATAGCAGAAAGTTAATTTTGAGCCATCTCATTGAAAATATTTAGTTGTCTTTCTGAGTCATAATGAAATAGTTCCTGAAAATAAAAAGTTGTATATTTATGGATTTGTGACTTTGCCAATCAAGTCTTCAACAGTGATGATCAAATTTCATTCCCTTATAATTCTTGCCCATTATCTTCTACAACTTTAACTGGCAGTTCATCCAATATACTATTAATGGCTTTCCCTCTAGATATCTTGATAATACAATGGATACTAAAGGAATTTGTAGCCATTTATAGTCCTTATAAAACTATAAATTCCCCTTAATTTATTCATATTAAAGATCTTACAAAGTAATATTATTTGTTAAAATTCGATGATGATGAAATAACATATATTTATATATTATTTTATATAAGAAATTTATTCCTGATATATTATTTTGTAGATAGCTCTTCAATACATTTCAGTACTAAATCTTTTTGCTCCTGCCTCAAGAAAAATCATTGAAAAGTCTAGGTTTTAAAGCACTGGGTATATGATAAACCTATTTTTTCTAATGGGAAGAAATAATATTCATTCATTAATATACTATATTATATCCTTTAATCCATCTTCTAATAAGTAAGTTAACAATGTCAACAATTTGATGCTGCTGTGGTAATTTTTTTAACTCTTTGAGGGTAGAGGGAAATTTCTTATCTCTCCTGATACTTAGATTACCTTAATACATTTTTTTTTTGTCCTGAATGAAAGAACAAATGGCATTCCATTGCCCTTAAAAAGTCATAGTATCTTATAGAGAGAGATAAAAATTTAATATCTTATATGTAGACAGAATAACTTAAAACACTCAAAGAATGGAGGTTATTGTGTTCTTAGATTGTTAATATATTTTTAATCTAGGATAAAAAAAAGTTAAAGAGTTTTGCTTTTTCTTTTGTAAGGGTGAAAATGATACCATTTTCTTTATAAAACTTTTGAAACTGAAAATCAAAGCAAAAATATTTCTTCCTTGAAAAGAGAAAAATATAATCACTCCCTGAAACAAAGAAAGCAAATGATAATGTAATACTTTGGAAAGATATTGGCAAAATGATACTGAATTTTAATGGAAGCAAATTAGAAGAAAGTATAAAGTTAAAGGAAAAGCGTTAAGTGCAACACTTGTTTATATAAGTAAATTAAAATAAGATATGGACATAAATAAAACAATAATGAAAACCATAATCATTTTCTAACCAATGAGGAACTGAGACAACAGTGAGGAGGATTAAAGAGTCCAGAATCATCTCATAAGGTGAACACAAAAATATCTTGGTTATCAGAAGAATTAGAAGGAATCGGCAACATTCATTTTGAGAACAACATAAAGAGTTTTGATATCAGAAGAATGAAAACAATACTAGAGAAAAACAAGTCTGATAGAGCTAATACAAGACTTAATTAGTGAGATCATTTAGGGGAGAATTTTTACATTAAGTGGAAGCATATGAAAATAAATATAAAATATCATTGGTATTATCAGTGCTTATTCTTATAGACAATCATATTGTACATACCAATCTAAATATTTACACCACTCTAACAAATGTATTTCATTCTTAATTCTTATCATATGTCATCAACATTGACATTTTTTCCAATTGTACAAATTATAACTGATCCTCATTTTTTCAAACTCATTTTTGACCATGTTTTTTTGTAAATTCTCCAAAAATTGGTCCATTCAATACATCAGGGGTCTTCTTCTATTGGTCTTGATATAACATGGGTTCCAGTGGAACAAACCAATTCATCATCAGTTTTAGCTTGCGTTCATCACACAAATAGCCAATCTTCTATGATAATATATTTCATGTAAGATGACTTTTGTATTACTCTCCTTAAAAATTTTTGATTGAAACTATATTTCAATCTACTTATTCCAATCATGAGCTATATCACTGCCCTTTGAGTGACACAACTTTGTTTTGTCTTGGACTTTTATTTTTCATGAAATTTGGACATAGAGCTTTATTGGAAGAACATTGATATTAGAAAGATATGTTTTAGGAGAAATATTTGTGACTCAAAGTTAATGTAGCCCACTCTCTTCCTATTAATGACTTATGCATTGTTCACTTGCAATGTCAGTCCAAGAAATATGTATGAAAGATGACTAGTAGAATTTGAAATGACTGAGGATACAGAAGCTTGAAATTCTGGGCTAATCAATTTATTAAGCAACGCATGCCAATTGCAAAATAAATTGCAAAATAAATAGGCCTTCCTCAGCTTGGCATTGAACCCTGAATACAGTGGGAGACATTTTTATGTATTAAAAACAAATTAAATAAGACCAATTAATTAAAAAGAAATTATTAACAAACCAGGATGCAAAATTAGGTAATTTGATTTCCAATTGGAGGAAAGATTAGGAACTTTCCATGTTGTGAGGGGAAGAGTGAACAGGTAGGTACAGTTCTTGGAAATTAGAATAAGAGATTTCCCACCTGCCCCAAGTGTCTATATTTAAACAAAGGAACATAGAAACAATAACTGATTGACCACAATGGGTCTAGTTTTTTGATAAGATATATGAGTTGCTTGAGGTGTATAATTGTGTGAAAACTCTTTGTCTCAGTTTTTGGAAATTTACTGAATTTCTGATTAGCATAAACCAGACCTTTAGTTCAATTTTACATATTAACGACCTATTAACCAGTTTAAAATAGGTATCAGAAAGTCTCCACATGTCCAAAATAGAACTCATGATATATTCCACAAAACTCACCCCACAACCAAACCTCCCCCTTACTTTTGAATACTGCAATTTCTTCTAGACTAGAAAATTTGGAATTATCTATGAACCTTCATTCTCATATCTTCCCATATCCAAGTAGTCCACAACTTGCAGTTCTTAACTCCATTTCATCTCTTAAGTTTTATTTCTATCATTTAATCAGAATGCCATTACCTTTGGTCATAGCATCATAATGTGTCATCTAGATTACTGTAATAATCACCTATTTGGTCTCCCTGCTTCAAGTCTTCCACATAGTTGCTGAAATGTTGTTTGTTTTTTAATTGCACATCTGGTCATGTGACTCCTTTATTCATTATATCATAGCAGTCTCCTATTGACTCTATGACAAAATACAAATTTTGTGTTGCTTTTCAAATATTTCACAAGTTAATCTCAACCTATATTTCCAGCTTCATTTAATATCACTCCTCTTCCATAGAGAGGTGATTCTAAGTTTGGTTCTAGGGTCAAAGAGTAGATAGAGTAGAGAAAGTGGCATCATTTTTATGCATTTAGTCATAAATAAACTAGTTTAGGATCTTAGGGCAAGCTTTACAAAATGAATAGATTAAGCATCAGGGTCTCTCAGTGGAGTGCTGGATTTGAGTAAGGAAGACTTGATATCTTTCCTCATAATATTCCTAGTAACTATATGATCCCAGGCAAGTTATTTGAATTCTCCTTAATTTAGTTTTCTCATCTCTATAAAATGGAAATTTTATAGGATCTACCTCACCAAGTTGTACGGATCAACTGTGGTAACATGTATAGCAGTCTGCATATCTTAAAACACTATTTAAATTCTAGCTATTATTATTAACTGACATTTTTATTATTAGATAATATTATTGGTTGTATTATCTTCCAACTTAGAATAACAGGTCAGTAGAGTTAAGAAGATGGTGTGATGGCCTGTTTGTGATGTACACCTGAAACTAAATGTTTTAATGTATTTTCATTAAGCACAAATTAATCTGTAATCAGATCTATCTAGAGCATTTCTCTTTCCTTTGGACCCAGAGTTGCTATTCTTCCATTACATTGATAAATACTTGGGAGAAAATTTTTTCCTGTCTTATGGCTCATTTGAACTTAATAGTCAGGAGAACATCAAAGAAGGTGAACTACATCATTACATTTCTCAAGGAATCTTGTACAATTCTGACATATGTATGAGAACACCTTATTAGAGAAGAGCCTTAAAAGTTGTATTTGACCATCCCAAATAAGATTCTATTCAATGATCAATAAATAATTAATACAATTTCGTTCTTTGTATCTTTAATTCAACTTTGTATGTAAAGTTATAGTCTGCTACAGAATATATTTTAGGAAAGCTGTCTTCCATTCTGAGGTTACCATTGATACGTGTGTAGATCTCTTATAAGTTCTATAGAGATGGGGAAAAAAAGATCACCATTTAGTATTTTCATAGCTTTTTACATTTTTATGAACGAATGAAAACTATTCATTAAGAACTTAATATATTCCAAACCCTGATTTTAAATCTACCTTAGAAAGTGACAACCTTCCATCATTCTGCCACATTTCAAATATCTCTGTGAGAGCTTTGGATCATAAAACCATGAATGTTTTCTATTAATTACTTCACCTCGATGATTAGTTTAATATTGAACTGAAATCTGCAAGTCACAAACAAATTATTGTTATAATTACCTCACATAAATATTTATTAATTAATCTTCCCCCCACCAACTTATTGCACTCATTCAAATAATACAGACCATAAAAAATTGTGAAAAGGCTGCTCCTTACTTTTCTGTGGCCTCTTAGGAGTTATGACACTTTTGAAATTATAGGCTATACTTTAAAAAGTTTCCATAGTAATTCAAAACTGAATGGCATTTCTTCTCATGCAGATATAAGAACTATTTAACAATTTGCTAACATTAGATGATAGAATATATGAAGTTTCTTATGAGTTAGAATATGTTCATAGTAACAATGGATAAATAGTGGCAATAACAAGAAGAGGATGAAGTATTTTGGTTTTACCAAGAAAATTGGGAGCTTTCAACAGATAATAAAAGAATAACAAAGATAGGCTTTGCATGTACAATTGAGCTTTACTTTAAATGATCAGAAAGAAAGAACAGAAGGGAAAGCAGCAAAGGTGAGACTAGGTGGAGAACAACAATATGTTGGCATAATTGATAAATAATATGAAATATATTTAAATTTTGGCTCATGATTGAATATTGCAAACTCTGTCTGAACTCATTTAGAAGATGCACCATGTAAGACCATTAAAATTTTAGTAGTTTTAAGATTTTTGCTTACCATATTTTGTTCTAATGAATATGACTGCTTGTGGCAGAAGAAATTATTTGATTTACAAAAGCATTTTAATTTGGACTTTTTGGTACTATTTTTGTTCTTCATGACTCTCTCTATTGAACGCCATAACTGTTATTTCTTTCTCTCTTTTTATTGTCCTCATACTAGACATCTATTTAATGGCCTCCAGTAACATGTTGTCAGTATTTGATTAAAACTTCATTTTGGATGTTCTTACTGACCTGATAGGTGAAGACCAAATGCACAGTCATCTCAGAGAGAAAATGATCTTATCTGAATCTATGCTGGGAAGAGGATACTGTAAAGATCCAGGTTAAATTAAAGATAAATATCTGTTTATCTTTACTATTGTTCTTGATATTCAGAATTTATTCCAGATTTTCTGAACACATAGGATGATACAAAGCAGAAGGGAATTGAAGAACAACACAAAAAAGAGGACTTTGGAGCTACCAAAATTTTTTCAGTTACTCTTTCATCTCAGCTACTTGATAATATTAACACATGTGCTATTGCTCTATACTCTACATAATACCTGGATGTGCTCTTTAAGAATTTATGGATAGCTCTTTTTTATGTTCAATTCTGTGAAAATTAATATTCAGACTGTTCCTTTCACACATTACTGAAGTAATGAACCCTATCTACTGAGCCAATTGTGACATACAAATATCTATCTTGGAATGCAAATACCCAATGCCTGGCATAAAACAAATAATTTTATTGTCTAGGTATTCATAACACACCATGTAATACATGTCATAAATAAAGGGAAATGTACCCCTCAGTATCTGGCTCTGCTTCCCCTTCCTAATATGAATATTCTCTTCTTTGCATCCAGGCACTGGTAAATTAGTTTCATTCTACAAATTAGCCTAAGTAAGTTTCGATGGACAACAAAGCTGAAGACCACTAGAACAATAGCAATATAGTTATTTATATATATATATTTATATAGTTATATATCATCATCATCTTCTTCTTCTCCTCCTCTCCTCTTCCTCCTTCTTCTCTTCCTCCTCCTTTTTCCTCCTTTCTTTTTTTATTCCCAGAACAGTTCCTGGCACATAGAGATCATGTAATAAATGGTATTTATTGGTTGCATCACTGACTAACTTGTGTGATCACTAATAGTAGACCACATTATTCCTTTAAGGGTAAAAATGGAACATGGTTAACATAAACAGAGATATTTATTGAAAGGATTTAGAAAGAGAACATGATGAAAAAGATGAACTGATACTGCTGTCTCTCAGGAGAAGTGAAAAGCCAAACTCAACTTTGAGTTAGGAATAAATTTCATAATATTGTATCTAAATTAATGAATTTCTTTGAGTCAGTATTTTCATCTGTAAAATGGGAATCATACTAGTTATAATTACTCATTTGAAAATGATACTTTAAAATTTTATCTAAAACAATTATCAATATTCCTATCACAAATTGGAAAACTGATGCTTATGGACTAGGGATTATTAGAGCTGGGACTCTAACCCAAATCTTTTTCCTCTAAGATTTGAATTTTTTCCACTATAAATTTTGAGAATCATGAAATATTAAAATTGTAACAAATCTTAATGATCACCTATTCTCAGCCATATAGAATCAAACATCAACTCTCAAATATGTTAAACCTATGGTCATCTAAGTGCAGTCTGGAAACTTCCAAAGAGAGAGAACTCATTGCTTCATATATTTAAATCTACTTTGCAATAGCTCCATTGCTAGGAAGTATCTTATTTTCCCTGAGATCAAATTTAATTCTGATTCTCAAGTAACTTCTACCTATTGTCCTTTGTGGTCTTTTGACTCTAAGAAGAATAAGTCTAGGTCCATTTTCATATAAGAACTCTTCAGATATTTTTATATAACTATCAAAACTCTGCTAAGTCTTTCCTTATCTTGACTAAATATTTTCAGTTGCTTGAACATATTCTCTGATCATTCTATCTTTACTCAAAGGCTTTTGAAAGGAAAATGCATTGTAAACATTAAATATTATAGAATATGAGATGATGATGATGATGAAGATAATGATAATGTTGATAGTAATGATATTATGATTTATCTGAAGATCTATTCACTCATTTTTATACATTTGCTTTTTACCTTAGTTCTTGTATCAAATTACTCTGTTTGACAGTCCCCCCTTATGTTTAAGATATTACCAAAATTTTTCAGAGAGCAGTTTAGGCTTGATTCAAAGAAAAAACTTCCAAATCACTTACTTCTAGAAGTTGAAAGGGCCATATCTGTAGGTAAAGAATCCCTTTCGATAAAATGTCATCATAAAGAAGTTAGATGGATGACTATGAGATATATTATAGTTGTTTTTTTTAAACCCTTGTACTTCGGTGTATTGTCTCATAGGTGGAAGATTGGTAAGGGTGGGCAATGGGGGTCAAGTGACTTGCCCAGGGTCACACAGTTGGGAAGTGGCTGAGGCCAGGTTTGAACCTAGGACCTCCTGTCTCTAGGCCTGACTCTCACTCCACTGAGCTACCCAGCTGCCCCCTCTATAGTTGGTTTTTTAAAAAATGTTTTTATGGTTGACATATCTGTGGGAAGAGGGGTAAGAGAGACAGACACAGAGAGACACAGACAGAAAGAGAGACACAGAGAGAGACAGAGGGAAAGACATTAAGCTTTAAAATGTTAGAGGGAATTGAGTATCATCCAAATAATTTTTGTCCAAAGTTAAGCCTTGCTTTATTTCATAATATTATATTATGTTAAACCTTTGAATTTTGAATTTTTATCAAGTATTTTAGGTTACCTGGATAAGTTATATATTATTAGTGAAAGAAAACTTCTCAATAACCTCCAAGAAATAAAATATCACCTTAATACTCAGACACATAGATAAGATAGCATCAGCCCATATGGGTTGGCACAGCAACCAGAGATTTAAGTTTTCATATGATGGGAACATCAAAAGAAGACAACTTTCCTGAGGATGTAAGCAATTATGTTGGTACATTATATGAAGAAAGCATAAAAGAACATTTTTTGCATCTTTCAATTTATACATTTGTTCAGTCATTTAGCCAGACCTTTTGATTCCACTTTAAATAAAAAGATAGAGAAGCAGGGCAAGGTCAGCTGGGTGGGTTAGTGGACTGAAAGCCAGGCCTAGAGACAGGAGGTCCTGGGTTCAAATTTGACCTCAGATACTTCCTGGCTATGTGACCTTCAGAATGTCACTTAACCTCCATTGCCTAGTCCTTACCACTCTTCTGCCTTAGAACCAATACTTAGTATTGACTCTAAGATGGAAGGTAATGTTTAAAAAAAAGGTAGAGAAGGCATTACTATCAAAGATCTACTTTCTCATTATTTTGTATTTTATTTTGCTTTATTTAATAGAAATCTTTCAAAAATTTTAGTCCCTTTCTTAACGCCTATATTTCATTTATTTCCCATTAGTTTACTTCGAAGTTTTTGCTTCCCTTTTAATAAAGACATTCTAAAGTGTGCTATTCTTGCAAAAGCCATATCTGGATTTTAACCTTGATACTCAGTGCTACAAGAAGAAGTAGAAAAGGTTTTCAAATAAGGAATATTAGAAAAAAAATCTTGACCTAAGGAAGTACATACTGAGAAAACTATACTATAAGCAAGACAATTTTAAAGGCAAAAAATATCTTAAAGAGGGGACAGTAACTAAACTTCAAGCTTTAAAAGAGTTGTTGGTATGCCTTGTTAACAAGCACTTCTGTAGTGTCAACTCACTATTCCTAAACAAGCCTTCCTTGCCCCCTCACCAAGAATAGAAGATTGCCAAATAGAGATAAAATTATAGTTAATATAAATGCCAACAAAAAGTTATGAGAGAGGAGTCATGATAATAGAGGGAGTAACTTAACTGCAATCTCCCAATATTCACATCCAAATGACTTTAAAATAATCACTGAAATTGGATTTTACAATAGGAGGTCCAACAAAAGGTCAGAATGAGAAATTTGCCCAGCCTAACACAATTTAGGTCAGGACTAGAGGTCTGGGACCCCTGGGAATGAAATGGAGACCACCAGGTATAAAAGATAATCTAATTAAGCAACTTCAGCAACTAATTAAGCAGATATTCATGATCTCATACCTCTGTCCAACTGATATTCTCTGTATATAATCCTAATAAATAATCAGTATTTTAGTGATAAGTTATAAGGAATAATTCTAATTATTAATTGATTGAATAATTGTGTATGAGAATCAGTCATCAATAATTATATTGTGAGTAAAATACTTTGAAATGTCTCGTCAAGATATCCTTACCAAGGAGAGTTGTACACATGCTTTCAGTGTCCTGGAATGTGTCCAGAAATGATGATATCTCAGCTGGCTTTGAAGCCAACATTGGCATTTAGCCCATATTGAATAGATCAATATCTCATAGAATATACCTTCTTTAAAAAAATAGACATTATTTGATTGCCCCTTTTGAAATAAGATATTCAGGAAGCCACTCTTCTTTTAATGGGATAGGAGGAGGTCTTTGTAATCTGACTATATATACCATCAGACACATAAACTCTGAGTCTTTATGCTGTATTTAGACCAATACAGTATTTATTTTTCATTTTTACACCAGCATTGGGCCTTGGATGTAGTTGTGACAGAAAGAGGAGCAGCTTCAGGAGCTCTAAGCTCAGAGATGTTAAAGGGGTTGGTCAACTGGTCAGAAAAAGATAATAGAAGATCCTTTGTTGGCATTAAGTGAAACTGGGAATAACTGACAACTCCATTGCCCAAATGCAGTTCTGAATTATAGCTTCAAGCCACAGAGGACTACTGATGATGTCAGTCATAAGGGAGTCAGAACTCTGGTCTCAGATCCAAAATAGAGAAGAGCACTACTGCTTGCTACAAGAAAGCAAAAGAAGAGGTCACATTTCCAGCACCAAAAGGAGCATGAGGACTCATGGCTACAAAAGAACAGGGATCTTTCCTGGGTATAGATCACAGCATAGACAAGGAGAGCAGTGACAAGACATCTCCCTGAATCACATCTCCTTGAAAGCACCAAACTTTCGCCCACAGAAATGTGAAAAAAGTCTGAAACTAAGGATAGTGCCTCTTCACATCCAGGGAAACAGAGTCCAACTTTAACATTGAATTCAAAATTGATAAATAGGCTGTAAAATTTAGTGAATGATGAAAAAGAAGAATTTGGTCATAAAAATCCATTACTGTGGCAAGGAAGAGCAAGATAGGAACTCAAAAGAAGACAGCAATATGAAAACAGTTACAGATAAACCCTCAAAGAAAAAATGTTAATTGGACATAAGCTCAAAAAGAATTCTTGGAAGAGTTACAGAAATAAATAAGTGGTAGAAGAAAAATTAGAAGATTGAAAAAAGAGAAAGGAGCAAGAAATTATGAAAAGAGAATTATCACCATTGTAAAAGAGGCACAAAAATAATTAATAGAATAACACCTTAGAAAACAAAATTATTCTAATGCTAAAAGAAACAAAAAATAATTTTAAAAAGAACTTAAACACATGAGTGGATAAATGGGAAAAGAGGTACAAAACCTCAATGAAGAAAACTATTTTTTTATTATATTAAACTACAAAGGTTTTGTATAAACAAAAACAATGCAACCAAAATCAGAAGGGAAACAACAAACTGGGAAAAAATCTTTATAACAAAAAATTCTGACAGAGGTCTAATTACTCAAATATACAAGGAGCTAAATCAATTGTATAAAAAATCAAGCCATTCCCCAATTGATAAATGGGCAAGGGACATGAATAGGCAATTTTCAGATAAAGAAATCAAAAGTATCAATAAGCACATGACAAAGTGTTCTAAATCTCTAATAATTAGAGAAATGCAAATGAAAACAACTCTGAGGTACCACCTCACACCTAGCAGATTGGCTAAAATGATAGCAAGGGAGAATAATGAATGTTGGAGGGGATGTGGCAAAATTGGGATGTTAATGCATTGCTGGTGGAGTTGTGAACTGATCCAACCATTCTGGATGGCAATTTGGAACTATGCCCAAAGAGCGATAAAAGAAAGCCTGCCCTTTGATCCAGCCATACTATTGCTGGGATTGTACCCCAAAGAGGTCATAGATAAACAGACTTGCACAAAAATATTTATAGCTGCGCTCTTTGTGGTGGCAAAAAACTAGAAAGCAAGGGTATGTCCTTCAATTGGGGAATGGCTGAACAAATTGTGGTATATGTTGGTGATGGAATACTATTGTGCTCAAAGGAATAATAAACTGGAGGAATCCCATGTGAACTGGAAAGACCTCCAGGAATTGATGCAGAGTGAAAGGAGCAGAGCCAGAAGAACATTGTACACAGAGACTGATACACTGTGGTAAAATCAAATGTAATAGATGTCTGTACTTGCAGCAGTGCAATGACCCAAGACAATTCTGAGGGATTTATGGAAAAGAATGCTACCCACATTCAGAGGAAGAACTACAGGAGTGGAAACACAGAAGAAAAACAACTGCTTGAACACTTGGGTTGATGAGGACATGATTGGGGATGTAGACCCGAAAAAACCACACCAATGCAACTATCAATAATATGTAAATAAGTCTTGACTGACCACACATGTTAAAACCAATGGAAATGCAAGTTAGCTATGGGGTTTAGGGGTGGGGTTGAGGGGGTGAAGGGTAAAGTAAAAACATGAATTATGTAACCATGGAAAATTTTTCTAAAAATAAAAATTTTTTAAAAATGAAAGTTAGGAGTGACCCAGTGGAACCTAATCACTTCAAGAGATATCAAGAAACAATAAAAAACAATTAAAAGAAGAAATGTGAAATATCTCATTGGAAAAACAATTGACCTGTTAAATAGATGGAAGAGAAATAATTTAAGAATTACTTGTTTACCTAAAAGCCATATAGACTTATAAAAAATAAGTCTAACCAATATATTAAAAGAAATCCTATAAACTACTGCCCTGACATCCAGAGTTTAAAATAGAAATTGAAAAAAATCTACTAATTATCTCCTGAAATTAAAACTCCCAGGAATATTAAAGCCCAATTCCAGAACTTCCAGGTTAAGGGGAAAATATTACAAGCATCCAGAAAGAAATCATTCAAATACTTTGGAGACACAGAAAGTATCACACACATTTTAGAAGTTTCTAAATTAGATGATAAGGGGAATTGGAATATGATATTTTGGAAAGCAAAAGAGATGCTAACCAAGAATAACATTCTCAATAAAACTGAATATAATCCTTTAGAGAACTTGAATATCTAATGAAATACAAATTTCCCAAGTATTCCTAAAGAAAAGATCAGACCCAAATAGAAATTTTATATTCAAATATGTGATTCAAGAAGAGCACAAAAAGTTAAACATTAAATAGGAATCAAAAGCAACTCAATAAGTTTAAACTATTTACATTTTGATTAACATCTGTAATTCCAAATATTTTTTTTCATTATTAGGACAATTAAAAATAGTCTACCTACACAGAGAGTATGTGTTATTCAATTATGTTGGTATGATCTTAAAAAAATTGTTTGAGAAAGTGGATTGAGCTGGAATAAGAGAGAAGAGAGAAGTAAAATACAGAGGATTTTATCACACAAAAGAGGCATGAAAGAAAACTTTTAAAGTAGCAGGGAAAATAGGAGGAGGAAGTGGCAGCAATGTTTGAACACCATTCATTGAATTTGATTCAAAGAGGGAAATATATTTTTAATACATAAATACTCAGGAATACAAATTTATCATATTCAGTAGGGAGGTGGGAAGGAAGGGTAGAAAAGATAAAATAGAATGATAAAATAAAGGATGGAGTAGGGGAGGCAGTGGGCAGAAGCAAAAATGACTTTTAAAGATGGACCTGATTAAAAGATAAAGAATAAAGAACAAATAAAAGAAAAGAAAATGGAGAGAACTATACAATGAAAATCAAAATTGTGAACATGAATGAGAGGAACACAACCATAAAATGGAAGTAGTCAGCAGAATATACTAGAACTTAAAATTCAGTAATATGTTGTTTATGAGACACCCTTTAAAAAGAAAGACACATAAACACAGTTAAATAAGGGGCTAGCACTGAATCTATAATGCTTCAGCTGATGTAACAAGGCAGTGGTAGCAGTCATCATCTCAAACAAAGCAAAAAAATAGACAATTAAAAGAGATAATCAGAGAAACTATATTTTGATGAAAGGTACCATAAATAAGTACATAGTATAAAGTATTTTTATAGCAAGTTTCTCTGATAAAGCATTTCTCAAATATAGTTGGAACAGAGTCAAAGTTATAAACATAAGAACCTTTCCCAATTGATAAATGGTCAAAATATATGATTAAGAAGGATTCAGAAGAATCAGGACAAGTTATGGTCATAGGAAAAATGATTTAAATTAGTATTGATTAGAGGAATGCAGGTGAAAGCAACTCTGAGGTACCATCTTACAACCATCAAAATGGTAAATATTGGATGAGGAGATGAGAGAGAATAAATGCACTCATAAATTTATTATTGTTGGAGCTGTAACTGGTCTAACAATTCTGGCATAAACGTTGAAACTATGTCCAAAGGCCTGTTGAATTGTGCATAGTCTTTGCCATTGCTGAGTATGTATCCCTATACATAGAAAAGAAAAAAAAACACCTTATGTATAGGAATATTTGTAGTAATTCTTATTGTGGTGGCAAAGAACTGTTAGTTGAGAGAATGTCAATAAATTGAGGCAGGACTGAACAAGTTCATAAGATTGAGACCAACTACTATTGCTCTATTAAAAATAAATGACAAGAGGGGCAGCTGGGTAGCTCAGTGGATTGAGAACCAGGCCTAGAGACAGGAGGTCCTAGGTTCAAATCCGGCCTCAGACATTTCCCAGCTGTGTGACCCTGGGCAAGTCACTTGACCCCCATTGCCTACCCTTACCAATCTTCCACCTATAAGTCAATACACAGAAGTTAAGGGTTTAAAATTAAAAAAAAATAAATGACAAGAAAGATAGCTTTAGAAAAAAAAAGTATAGGAAGACATACGTGACCTGATGCAAAATGAAGTGAGCAGAACCAGATCATTGTATAAGTAACAGCAATTTAGTAATGATGATCAGCTGGGAAGGACTTAGCTTCTCTGACAAGTGAAATGATCCAAGATGGCTTGAACAGACTTATGATGAAAAATGCTATCCACTTCCAGAGAGGGAACTGATGAACTCTGACTACAAAATGGACTAAAAATTTCTCACTTTATTTTCCTTGCTTTTTGTAAAATGGCTAATATAGAAATGTGTTCTACATGATTTACATGTATAATTGATATTCTGTTGTTTGTTTTCTCAGTGAGTTGGGGAGAAGCTAGAGGGAGGGAGAGAATTTGGAAATCAAAACATTTTTTAAAAGTTAAAAATAGATGAATAATTACATTTAAAAAGTTATGTTTTATTAATTATGGACTCATATGCCTGTTCTCTGAAACCTACTAAAACATGACATATAACTTATGCATTTATTAAGGATATAAGAAAATATAAGTAGGCTTTTGAATCTTTATAGCCATAAAACTGAATAAGAGGTATAGGAAATACAACATTACATTATTGATTGATTGAAAAAAAGAGAAGCATTTTCTTCAGGAGAGTGAAATGAAGCCTTAAAGGTTATCCTTCATCAATATGCTTCCCACAGATAAGTTAAGATCCTTCAAAATTTCCTGATAGGTGAAACCTCAGAGAAGACTTTGTTAAATGATCCTGTAACTGTCAATATTAAATCATGCATAAAATAATGAGAAATATGCACCTTGGAAGTATGTACCACTGTAAAATGTATTCTGTGCAAAGTCTGAGTAGAAAAATCCATATTTAGGCTTCTTAACCAGAGGTCTGGGAACTTGTCTTTTAATTATTGATGCCTTTATTTTTATATAATTGGTTACCTTTATAAGCTTATGCAATATCTTTTCTGCATTTATAATCACTATTCTAAAAAAAATATCTTTAGGATCATCAGATTGCTGAAAAATATCCAAGATGCAAAAAGGTAAACAATCCCTGCTATCAATAGTGATGTTCTCTAGGAAATTTGGATGGAATCCTGCTGATTGCATCAAGCCTCAGGATATTATAGTTCTTCCTCAAAAAAATCCATGACCACTTAAAAGAGTTTTATCCAATAAACTTTTCAAAGAAAACACAAGTGAATGAATAATAAATGTTATTCAGATTATAAAATTAATTTAGATACAAAATCCATCAAATTACTCCATCAGATTTTAATTATGACTCATAGCACCCCCATATTCCTTAGGGCTTTAGCTTGTGTTAATTCCTACAAAAGAACTATCCTGATTCTCCTACCTGTTTATCATCTTTACATAGATTATATTATTTCTAAATTTAAAATGTACATAAGTATAGTATTTACTTCTCTATGTACATCATCCCATCCCTGGTAGAATTTAAATTCCTTGAAAAAATCACTTTTTTGTATTCTTAGCATCTAAGCCTATGTCTGGACAGTGCTATGTGTTTAATAAATTCTTGTGGAATGAAAAAATGAATGAATGAATTGTAAAAGACACTTAAAATATACTGAGCTGGTATCATAACTTAATAAGAAGAGGAAAGTGGGCTGCCTTGCATTTGGGAAACTGAGCAGCATGTTCAGTGTTCCATGACTGTTCTTTGCCTCCTAAGCCCATCTTTTAAAAACTAATATTCTCCCAGTGGTGCTATTCGGCTGTGAATCAAGGAACATCATGTTCTCAGAAGAAAGAAAATCACAGGCAGTGGGAAATGGAAAAATGAATGGTGGGTTGCAGCATATTATCAGCAATGACTTACACATGAGAAGTGGCATAAAAGACATCAACCATGACATATATGACTAGAAAAGGTCATGTAGCATGAACAGGGGATAATAGATAGACAGCTTGAATGTTATACTGGTATCTATGGAATATTAAAAGACCAAGAGGAAAGCCTCTTGTGTATTGCCTGGATCTACTACGGTAAATTTAAAGAAGGCCATGAACTAGAATTCTAGAGTATGAGGGAAAAAATGCATGTCCTGCTTTCTGTACAGGTATAAGCTGATGAGAGGATCAAAGATGCATTTGAAATACTAATTACCATACATCTTTAATTTATCTTTGCACATAAATCAGTACCTTGAATACTCTTAATGATACTAAATTTTTTTTCTGAATTGTTTTTCCAAAACTTGAACATAGTATTTTAAGTTTGCACTTGTTTTGATTTAAAATAATTGAAGGAATTAAAACATTCTATTTTAAGTTATTTTTAAATTATAAATCCCATTATATATCTATACTTTTCTTCTTTATTTGATTTATTTAGAAGTATACACCTAATAGTGGTTTCAGTATATTAAAGCATATGCACAATTTAATAACATTTTAAGCAGTTTCAAATTGCTTTTTATAATGACTAACCTTGTTCATAATTCCATAAAAAGTACATTTACCTACCTATTATTTGCAAATTCTCCATTTGTCACTTTTCTTCTTTTCAAATTTGCCATTCAAATTAATATAAAGTGAATCCTTAGAGTTGACTTAGTTTAAATTTCTCTTATAAGTAGTAATTTGGAGCATTGCTTCTTTATGACAATAGATAACTCAGATTTCTTCCCATTGAATTGCTTTTTCCTATTTTTGATAACATCATTTTGGGAGTGACTTTCATTCTGATAAATTTGGACTAATTTCTTATATATTTATTAGGGGTTACAGATTCATCAGAGAAACTTGTTGAAAATATTTTCTTCTTAGTTCATTCTTTCCCTTCCAATTTTAGTTGCATTGGATTTGTTTGTGCAAAAATTATATAATTTTTTGAAATAAAAATATTTTTAAATTTAGTCATGGTGATCAAAGAGATTGAAATACTTTCTAAAATTCTACTGTCTTAGTAAATATCTTGATTGAAGAATTTTCCTGCAAAGTCCAAGATGTATTTGTATTTTATTTCATTTTTAGAATGAAGGCACAAATATCAAACAATTTTCATTATTATCTAAATGTATTTGTCATTTAATAATTCTTAAATATATTTAAGCTTGTATTGTGATAATATTATAGTAAAATAATTTACAACACTTAAGATTTAATGGTGAATTTATGTATCTAATGATATTATATGTCCTACAAAAAGAATTTCTGGATTCCAAAGACTTGAAAACTATTATCCACCAGAGGACATTGTAGGACACAGGCTGAGTTCAATGAGTAAGTTACAACACATAAAAAATAAATTATAAAAAAAGAGTGGCAGATTTCATTAAAGAGTGAAAGAATTGATTTTCTAATCAGTTTTGAGAGGAAAGATAGGAAAATAAAAAGTTGATGAACAGACTGTGGGCTACATTTTATTCTCATGATGTCCCAAAAAAGTGAAGGAGTCCAGAGGTTTTATGGTGCCAGCTAATACTTAACTATGAAAACCAAGTGATAAAAATGTAGCAATTGCTACAAATTTGTGTTTATTTTGTGGACTGTCTAGAAATAACAAAGTGATGAAGAAAATGTTAATAATGCAGGTAAAATTTAAAAGGGTGCTGCATGTACAATATTTTTGACATCTGGTTTTTAATCTACCAGCACGTAATTGAGGAAGCTTCCTAGACTGTTTTTTTTTTAAACCTTCCCTTTAAACTGCGTATTGGTTCCAAGGCAGAAGAATGGTAAGGGCTAAGCAATGCGATCAAGTGACTTGCCCAGGGTCACCCAGCTAGGAAGAAGTGTCTGAGGTCAAATTTGAACGCAGGATCTCCCTTTTCTGAGCCTGGCTCTCAATCCACTGAACCACCCATCTGCCCCCCATAGACTGTTGAATAGAGTCCCTGTACCAATCTTATGGGACTACATGCACAAGAATCCTAAAGGATGTCTAGGAATGGAAATCATATAATCTCATTAGTGGAGGTAGAGCCTACATAAAGGAGATTGTCAATTCCTTTGAGTATTAAATAATTCATACAAATGAAAGTAAAAATTAACATTATATAAACAAGTAGAACTTATTTGGAAGTTTATAACAATGTATTCATGTAGAGGAAAATGCAAAAAGAAAAAAGTATCAGAATCTGCTTAGGATTTATGATCTATGTAATTTTTGTATATAGATGAATAATTTACAAAGTCTTCTTTAGCAAGAAATCAGGCACTTTTGAAAACTCAACTCTTATATGTCAATATGATATCATTCTCTCATAAAATCTAAACCAAATACAACTAATATTTAGGTTTCACTTTGTTATTAAGTAGAATATTTTTCCATCTATACTTTTTTTTTACTTAATGCCACTAACTAGAAAGGTACTACACTTAAAGGGAAAACAAAATTATTATTTTTAATAAGGAAAATGATTAAATTAGAATGTAAAGATAATTCAAAAGGTTAAATCAGTAAATAAACATTTTTAGATGATTACTATATGCCAGGCATTTAGTCAGTCCTTAGACACTCAAGTAAGTTTTGCCTCATCCCTCACTTACTCCTAATTAACTTTTTATGATAAGTACAATAATATTGCAGAAAAGTTGCATATCTAAGAACTTAGCAAAAAATATATAAAATGGCCATTAATGAGGATACCACTGAAGGCTTGATCAGAAGAAATGAAAAATTTGCAAATCATTTCTTCTTTCTAACAAGGCTATCTTGTTTTCCTAGCACAATTTTTTTAGGACATTGTTTCTATCAGTGTTCAGAGGTGTTGAGAAGGGAAATAGAATTTGTAGAGAGTAAGAATACATCTTCATTATCATAAATTATAAATAAATGAATTTCTACCAAAAATATAAAATACATATCATCTACTCTTTGTAGGACAGCATTTGAGTTACTGGGAAAACATAAAATTTACTCTGATGTAGACTTTATCTTTAATATATGGCATAGTATTAAGTAAAGGAAAGTCAAAAGAACTATGCATTCACATATGCATACATTCATATAAATTCATATTTAAGTAATATATAAATACCATAATAGACATATATGAAGGTTTCATGGAAAGTTTTGAATTAGAAAAAAATGCGTTGGGTGTTAAAATAATTTAACATTTCAACCAATATCAAGTAGGATAGTGGGCATGATAAGGGTATTACAAGCAGAGAGGTTCTGGGGGAAATGCTATGAGAAAAGTCGATATTTGATAATGGTTAGATCAAATTAATTAACATAATATTCTTCTTCAGAAAGTGTGGAGGACATGTGGCATTACAGAATTTGATATATATCTCTGTGTTTTTAGCATTTAGTTTTTATCATAGTTTAGCCTAAGAAGTAAGATAAAGCACCAAGTTATACTATATTTCTTGCTGAAGTGTATTGACTTTTAAATGTTTGTTTAATGAATTGTGGGAAATCTTTTTAATGTTTTTTAAACCTTAGATAATAGACAATCTGAATGCTAAAAAAAAAAGAATGTTTTGCCACTGAATACACTTAGGAAGATGTTTCCTTAAGGCTAATTTATTCCATGAATATTACTTATTAGGTCCAATTCTCTCTCTACATGGAGACATATCAAAGAATAGAACATTAGTTAGAAGAAATAATCTGAAATTCTTATTTTAGAGGTGAGAAAATTGAGGGCCAGAAAAGTATATTGACTTATTCAACAGCCAGGATTTAAGTAATATAGTCAAAGCTGAATGTTTTATAATTTGGGCTTTTTGGTTAAATGTATAACAGTTCTCAAAAAAACCCCGTGTGTGTGTGTGTGTGTGTGTGTGTGTGTGTGTGTGTATGTGTGTGTATGTGTGTGTATATATATGTATATATATATATATTATACTTTAAGCTTAATCTGCATTATTAACTTTTCTCTATCACTTTATTAAGTATAAATAATCAACAAAAATAATAAATTAAGTTCTGATTCATAGAATTTTTCTTTTTCAAAGGTGTAAATGCTCCTGCTGTAAATGTTCTTCTGTGTCAGTTCCAGCTGGCTCCAGCGCACCCCTTACTAGGGTTCTTTTAGCTTCATGTTTTTAGAGAGCTCTTATTCCACATAATTAACTCATAAAGAGGTTACTGTATCTAGAATGTCTTATGAAATAGGATGAGGGAATGGGTTTATGCAGCTAGGTCATATACTGATGGCAGATGAATCAGAGGCAGTTACATAGGTTAATGGGATTTTGCTGCCTGTAGGACTCTGTCCAAGTCACTTGCCCTCTGAACTTCAGTTTATTCATTTGAAAAATGGATATAATGACTTTTACAGTACCTACTTCAGAGGGGTCTTATAAAGATGACATTTTAAATATATATGTATTTACAAAGAGAGAGACACTATACTTATATATTCTATTATGTTATATATGCTACATGATATGTTATATATAGTATATTGCATACTTTAAAGTGCTTTATAAATGTCATTTATTATTATTATAAGATAACATGTTTGGTGGAAAAAAATAATTAGGGTTGGATGGAGAACAATAGAGGAATAGGGACAAAAAAGTGAAAGTTGGCTCAAAACAAGATTTGCTTAGCCCACAAAAGAGAAGACTATCTCATTAAATGAGGTTAAATATACTTATGTAATTATAAGATATATATGCATGGATGTCAGTACAACAAGGAGGCTTATAGGTGGCTTGGATATATATGATTTGGAAGCTTGAAAACTTTTAAAGAAAAGAAGAGGGACATGTTTGCACCACCTACTGAATTTGATAAGTTCTTCTCTAACCTTAAAGAGGATTATAGAGCTCTATATATATCTAGATATAATCACATATCAAGATTTCAATTTCAAATATTCTCTTTCTAGTGGTATAATGCTAAGGGTTTCAGAATGAAAGTTCCTCTTCTCATCTCTTTCAAAGCTTGTAATTATTAGCTTAACACCTTTTCAAACAAATGCTGGTTTCTTTTTCTCTGTCTCTCTCCTTCTCTCCCTCTGTCTCTCTGTGTTTTTCTGTCTCTACCTGTCTCTTTCTATGTCTCTCTGTCTCTCTCAGTCTCTCTCTATATTTCTCTCTCTCTCTCTCTCTCTCTCTCTCTCTCTCTCTCTCTCT
>NC_058132.1:581832795-581902292 GCF_016433145.1 Gracilinanus agilis
CCTCCAGGAACTGATGCAGAGTGAGAGGAGCAGAGCCAAAAGAACATTGTACACAGAGACTGATATACTATGGTAAAATCGAATGTGATGGACCTATGTACCAGCAGCAATACAAAAACCCAGGGCAATTCTGAGGGATTTATGGTAAAGAACAGTACCCACATTCAGAGGAAGGACTGCAGGAGAGGAAACATATAAGAAAAACAGCTGCTTGAACGCATGGGCTTGGGTGGACATGATTGAAGATGTGGACTCGAAACTACCACACCAATGCAACTACCAACAATTTGGAAATAGGTCTTGATCAAGGACATATGATAAAACCAGTGGAACTGTGGGTCAGCCATGAGTGGGGGGGATGCGGGGGGTGAAGGGGAAAGTAGGAGCATGAATCATGTAACCATGTTAAAAATGAATATTAATAAATGTTTAAAGTTAAAAAAATGACCAATGTTAGAGAGAATGTGTAAGTGTACTAATGAACTGTTGGTAGAATTGTGAACTGATCCAACTCTCCTAGAGAACAATGTGGATCTATGTCCAAAGGGCTCTAAAAATGTGTATAAACTTTGAACCACTTATACCAGTACTAGGTCTGAATCCCAAAGAGATCAAAGAAAAAGGAAATGGACCTATATGTACAAAAAAAATCTATATAACTCTGTGGAGGCAAAGAACTGAAATTAAGAGGATACCCATCAATTGGAGAATGGCTGAACAAGTTGTGGTGATTGCGACAGAATACTATTGTGCTCTAAGAAATGAGAAGGGGAGTAGTTTCAGCAAAACATGTGAAGACCTATATGAACTGATGCAAGGTGAAATAATTAGAACCAGGAAATCACTGTACACAGTAACAATAATATTATAATGTATTATAACGTTATAATAATGACAGACTTGGTTACCCTGATTAATACAATAATCTAAGAAAATCTGAAAGGTTTCAAGATCAAAATTGCTCTCCACTATCATGGAGAGAACTAATGAATTCAGAGTGCATATTGAAATCTAAAAAAAAAAAAAGGAAGGTAAGACTTGCACAAGATTACACACCTACTAAATATCAAAAGTAAAATTTAACCCTACATCCTGACTATAGACCCAATATTCTTTCCACTGCAATATCTATGTAATGATACCATATTTTCTAAATTGCATCATTTGAAAGAGACTATGTAGTCGAATGGAAAGAGCAATGACTCTGAAACCCAAAGATCTTATCTCAAATCCTACTTCCAACTTACTGTTTATGTGGTATTAACCCTTCTGGACCTCAATTTCCCCATCTGTAAAATGAGGGAATTGGACTAGATAGTTTCTATCATTCCTTTACATTCATGATTCATGATCCTAGGAAATTTTTAGAAGTAGGATTATGTAGAATCTTTTGTTTTCAGGTGCAGCTACTAGTATGGGTCCATACACAAAATAATCAGTAAATGATTATTTGTTAAATGAATAATAGAGGGTAAAATCACTATCACAGATTCTAAATTTAAGTACTCACACACAATGGTTAAGTATTTCTTCCTATTGATTCTACACGGTTTAGTTTTCAGGCAAAAAAATATAGATTCCAATATCTTACAGGTATGTTTTACAGCCAAACATTCAAATTAAACATCAGAGAAAACAGAAGTCATCCTCTGGAGAATTGGCTGACAACGACTTTTATGAATTTTGCTACTCCTGGGGAAGTGCATTATAATGCAGCACATTGCTCCACCAGATCTGTTGTAAAGAACATTTGGAATTTTGAAGATATGTTTTTATCCCAGACACATCTGTTCAAGCCCTTCAACTTTTCCCAGGGCAAAGAGTGCCTCATGTTTATGATGTTATGCATGCTTCAGAACTCGGCTGTAACAAACCCATTCCTTTTAAGGAAGAAGAAAAGGAAGAAGATGATTAGGAGCATAACACTGAATAGATGCAGCAGCAGAAACAGCAAGCCAAGCAATGCATGTGTTAGAATGAGAAGAAAATCATACGAAAGAGGCAATTTGGTTTTCACTAAAGATATTAAAATGTAAACTTAAAATCATACCCAAAAAAGATCAGTGTATGAGCTATATGCTACATTCAGTCCATATCTACATAACAAATATTTTTGGAAAGAATCAATCGTTGTAAATGGAGCAATAGTTTCTTAAAAATTGTCTTCTATGTATTCTAGCCCAAACAGTTTATGTGTCTGAAAAGTAAAGCTCTTGTTTTTATTCTGTTTCCAGGAATTGATTTGCCCAAGTCTATGTTCATTCATTTTTCCAACAAGCCCTTGTTAAGCACCTACTATATCCTAGAAATGAGTTTTGATGCTAGAGAAAAAAAACAAACAAAACAGTCTTTACTCTTAAGAAACTTCCATTATAAATAGGATGAAATAATATATGCACAAAATAATACAATAAAACATGTCAAGTAAATATTAAATTTTTACTGATCACCAACAACTAGGGTGATTACTGTAGATGTCACATAAGAGGTAGCATTTAAGCACAAATATGAAATAAGTTGGAGGTCTAAGATATGTAAGTAAGTAATGATGCATTTTAGAAAAGTAGAAAAGCCTTCAAAGGCACAAAGGTGATTCATGGAATGTTAGGGTAAGAGAACAGAAAGTAGGCGATGGTTTCATCAATGAAAACCTATACAAAATAAGCCTGGAAAGGTGGGTCAGAACCAGATTTAAAGGGTTTTTCAATAGCAAGCAAAAGAGTTTGTATCTTATCTTGAAATAAGAGTGAGCAACTTCAGTTTCTTGAGCAATGGAAGGACATTTTTATAAATGTGATTTGGCAGCTGCTCAGACAATGCAGTGGAGAGAAGGAATGTTTTTTCATTGGCTTGGTAGACAATAGCTAGGAAAGAAGAGAAAATGAGTCCAAGGGATAGATTTTTTGTAATAATTCAGGCAAACTGTGAAGAGGGCTTGAATGAAGGTGGCCATCAAGTGAGTTGAAAGAAGGGAATGTGATTAATTAGTGTTAATTAGCATGGGCAGAAGCAACACGCTAATTGGATAAAAGATTGTTGTGAGGGAGAGAAGTGAGTCAAAGATGATTCTGGGATTGTGATCATGAGTAACTGAAAGGATGATGTACTAAGGGACAGAAATGAGATGTTAGGAAGAGGGATAACTTGGGAGTAGGTGGGGTAATTAGGTCCCTTTTGGACATGTTGAATTTTATTTACATACCTTAAGAGATGCACATAAGAGGATAATGTATATGTCAGTCAGTTAGTAATGTGCAATGGAAGTTTAGAAAAAAGCCTAGGGTTAATAGTTAATGTTGTTGAATAAAAGAGATAAATAGAAGACAAATGCTATCCATATCTTATCTTAAATATCTAACACATCTAATTTTTTAGAGGGTACAGAAAAATACAGTTCATTATTACATCCTTTACATAAGTAAATAGGCCCAGTTAACATTAGGCTGAAAAACAGAATTAAGATTTAAAAGAAAATCCTGTTCTAAGGAGGGCAGCTGTGTAGTTCAGTGTATTGAGAGCCAGGCCTAGAGATGGAAAACCCTGGGTTCAAATCTGACCTCAGGCACTACCTAGTTATGAGATCTTGGGCAAGACACTTAACCCCCATTGCCTAGTCCTCACCACTATCCTGTCTTAGAATCAATACAATCAATAGTATTGATTCTAAGGCAGAATGTAAGGGTTTAAAAAATAAAATAAAATATCTATTCTAAGATATTTTCTTTTTATTCTGGTTTCTCTAGTTAGAATACTGCTTCTTTGTTGTCTCTATCAAATAAAAGATGTCAAAGAATCTAAGAAGTAAGGACTGAGTGACTAGGACTTTGCCTGAAGGTGCCAAACCTGAAATAACTGAAATTAGTACCAAATTATTTAAAAAAAAACATGAAAACTCTAAATATTTTCAAATGACCTTTTTCCTCTTCCTTATATGACATGACCTTAACTGCCTCTTCCTAAACCTTCCCCCCACCCCCAGGAATTACTGGTATTCTGGGATTTGTCTCCAGGTTTTCTGTATGCAGAGGAAGCAGCACAAAATGAAAATTAATTTTATGCTGCTTGTTCTGAAAAACCTTGTCTTCTATAAAAAAAATAGAGGGAGTTATGGCTCTGTAAAAAATAAAAATCTGAGATTATACCAAGGGTATGATCTAGTACCTGACAATTAGGAGCATCTCCTATTGTAAAACAAAACAAAAAACAAACAAAAATGACATCAAATAAATGAAACCTTGATTAGAAATGTGTCATAATACTACATGGCAAGATCTTTTGCAAACTAGAAAAAATTATTTGTTGAAAAGTTTGTCCCTAGAAGGTAAATAAGAACTTTCACAAAAGCAAGGTTTCTGTTATATCACTTAAGCACATTCACATTATTTTCTAGAGATGGTGATGCTTTACTTTTCATTCAGAGCAAATTACTAAATTTTTCAGACACTTAAGTATTACGGAAATTGTTCAGTTTAATAAAATATTATTTTGTGTTGGAGATGAAGATATTAGAGGATTTATTATTTAATGAGAGTGTTCACATATATCAATAATTCAGTTATATTCAATGATAATACAGAGCTTAGAGTTGATAAATAACCTAATTTTGTAACATGAACCTTCAGGCTTACATCCAGATGTGTTAAAACTGCTTAATGACACTGATTCCATGCTTTGCATCTCCACACAACATAAGACACTGATAAGACAAGATGAATTCTTGTCCTTAAGTCTTTTTTGAACATTCCTTGACCCATGACCTCCACTGCTTTATACTATATTATACCTGTAGTTAAGCAAATAATTATTATATATGAAACTCAAGAAAAATAGAAAAAACTACTGAAATTTTCCAGAAAAGTAACTTAAATTCAACACACACATTCATGAGAAGGGAATATTTTCTGAGATGGTTACAGAAAGCTATTATTTACAAAAGTCATGCTACATTTCTGTTTTTTTTTCTTATATTGTAAAAAAAAGCCACATCAACTTGGAATAAGACTTCTCTGAAAAAAAATGGAAAAAAACACATTATTTCCTTACTGGTAACCCTGTCTCAGAATCAAATAATCTCTTTACTTACTCTTTACTGGAAAAGAAGAAATTATATGAAGCAGGTATTCCAAAGAAGAAAACTGTCATCACAGAAATGTGTATATTGCCATATTCCTTTGATAATCTTTTCAATAAGCATACACATCTATATATGTGCACATGCATGTATACATGAATATGAGCACATATGTGTATTCTATTCATGGGTGTATATATGGGTACATATACCTAAACTACATGTATGGAATGTAGATTGGAAAATGAAAATTATATACATATATATACATAAATTGAAGCTTAAATTATGATATTCATGCAATTGTAATCATGCCCTCACAGTTCATCTTTCACCTAAAATACTGACCAGCTCTGAAATTATGTATCTGAGGGATGAGTAATACAATACTCTTTCAACAGTCTAATGGAAATCAAATCTAGTGGATAATAATAAAACATGTAGTCAGTAATTTCTCTATTCTATGTCACCTATGAACAAAATTATTCAATTAACTGGTTCTTATGATGCTCTTAGAAGAGAAACAGGAAGGACTGATCTTCATAATAATAGATCTGGAGATACCCTAAGAATTAGAATAATTTTAATGTAAGTTTTTATTTAATTCTTTGAAAAAATATAGTACAGTATGAATAGCTATTTTTATAGGTCCAATGCCTTATTTAACTTCATATTAGGTGAAAGTTTTATTTTTATTTTTAATTCTTATTCAGAATATTTTTCCATGGTTACATGATTTATGACAACCCTCCCCGCTTTCTCTTTCCCCCTCCCAAAGCCAACACAAGCACTGCAGAGATCCAATATACTAATTAGTCATATTTGTAGTAGAGCAATTCTTTAACATCAAAACCTTAATCACATCCATATTACACTAAGTGGTTGATCATATATTTTCCTAATTTGTTTCTGGTTTCGCAGTTCTTTTTCTGGAGGTGGATAGCATTCTTTCTCCTAAGTTCCTCTGGATTGCCTTGGGGCATTATATTGCTGCTAGTAGAAAAGTCTATTACATATGATTGTGACAAAATGTGTCAGTCTCTGTGTACAGTGTTCTCCTGGTTCTGTTCCTTTTGCTCTGCATCAATTCCTGGAGATTGTTCCAGTTCACATGGAATTCCTCCATTTCTTTATTCCTTTCAGCATAATAATATTTCATCACTAACATATACCCCAATTTATTCAGCCTTCCCCAATTGAAGGAAAACTCTTCATTTTCCAAATTTTTGCCACCACAAAGAGCAAGACTATTAATATTTTATGTCTTTTTCCTTATTATATCTTTGGGGTACAAACCCAGAAGTGGTATGGCTTGATCAAAGGGCAGGCATTTATTTAAAGCTCTTTGTTCATAGTTCCAAATTGCTCTCCAGATTGTTTGGACCAATTCACAAAACCACCAGCAGTGTATTAGTGTTCCAATTTTGCCACATTCCCCTCCAACTTTTATCACTTTCCTATGCTGTTTTATTGGCCATTCTGTTGGATGTGAGGTGGTACCTAAGAGTTGTTTTAATTTGCATTTCACTCATCAGAAGGGATTTAGAAAACTTTTTCAAGTACTTATTTTTTTTAAACCCTTGTACTTCGGTGTATTGTCTCATAGGTGGAAGATTGGCAAGGGTGGGCAATGGGGGTCAAGTGACTTGCCCAGGTTCACACAGCTGGGAAGTGGCTGAGGCCGGGTTTGAACCTAGGACCTCCTGTCTCTAGGCCTGACTCTCACTCCACTGAGCTACCCAGCTGCCCCCTCAAGTACTTATTGATAGTTTTGATTTCATCCTCTGAAAACTGCCTATTCATCTCCCTTGACTGTTTGTCAACTGGGGAATGCCTTGATTTTTTGTAGATTTGACTTAGTTCCTTATATAATTGGGAAATTAAACCTTTATCAGAGAGTTTTCTTATAAATATGTTCTCCTAGTTTGTTACGTTCCCTCTAATTTTGGTTACATTGATTTTATTTGTATAAAACCTTTTTAATTTGATATAATTAAAGTCATTCATTTTATATTTTGCAATGTTCTCGATCTCTTGCTTGGTCTTAAATTCTTTCCTTTCCCACAGATCTGACAGGTATACTAATCTGTGTTCAAATAATTTAGTTATGATTTCACTCTTTATATTTAAGTCATTTACCCATTTTGAATTTATCTTGGTATAGGGTGTAAGATGTTGATATAAACCTAATCTTCCCATACTATTTTCCAATTTTCCCAGCAGTTTTTGTCAAATAGTGAGTTCTTGTCCCCAAATCTGGCATCTTTGGGTTAATCGAATACAAACTTACTAAAGGCATTTACCCCTAGTGTATTCCATTGACCCACCCTTCTGCCTTTTAGCCAGTACCATATTGTTTTTTTTCTTTTTTTTTTTCAGTTCCATATTGCTTTGATGACCACTGCTTTATAAAACAGTTTAAGATCTGGTACCATTAGGCCCCCCTCCTTCACATTTTTTTTTCATTATTTCCCTTGATATTCTTGATCTTTTGTTCTTCCAGATGAAATTTGTTATATATTTTTCTAATTCTATAAAGAAGATTTTTGATAGTTTGATAGGTATGGCACTGAATAAGTAGATTAATTTGGTTAGGATTGTCATTTTTATTATATTAGCTTGTCCTACCCAGGAGCAGCTAATGTTTTTTTCCAATTGTTTAGATCTAGTTTTAATTGTGTGAAAAGTGTTTTGTAGTAGTGTTCATATAATGCCTGTGTTTGTTCTGGCAGATAGATTCTTAAAGTGATTTTATACAGTTTCTCTTTCTAACTCCTGTTGCTGAATTTTGTTGGAAATATATAGAGATGCTAATGATTTATGTGGGTTTATTTTGTACCCTGCAACTTTACTAAAGCCATTCACTTAATTTTCTGGAGTTTTTTATGTATACCATCATATCATCAGCAAAGAGTGATAGTTTAGTGTCCTCACTGCCTACTTTAATCCCTTCAATTTCTTTTTCTTCTCTAATCACTATTGCTAGCATTTCTAGTACAATATTGAATAAAAGAGGTGAAAATGAGCATCCTTGCTTCACTCTTGATCTTATGGGAAAGGCTTCTAACTTGTTCCCATTGCAGATGATACTTGTTGATGGTTTTAAATATATACTGTTTATTATTTTGAGGAATGGACTTTCTATTCCTATACTTTCTAGTGTGTTCAATAGGAACAGGTGTTTTATTTTGTCAAAGGCTTTTTCTGTATCTATTGATATAATGTTGTGATTTCTGTTGGTTTGATTACTGATATGGTCAATTATGTGTATGATTTAAATCATCCTTGCATTCCTGGTATAAATCACACCTGATCATAGTAAATAATCCCTCATGATTACTTGCTAGAGTCTTTTTGCTAATATTCTATTTAACATTTTTGCATCTATATTCATTAAGGAGATTGTACTGTAATTTTCTTTCTTAGTTTTTGGTCTTCCTGGTTTTGGAATCAGTACCATATTTGTGTCATAAAAGGAATTTGGTAAAACTCCTTCATTTCTTATTTTGTCAAATAATTTGCATAGTATTGAGATTAGTGTTATGTAAATGTCTAATATAATTTACTTGTGAATTGATCTGGCTCTGGGAATTTTTTCTTAGGAAGTTCCTTGGTGGCTCCACAGTATTTGAATGGTTTCTTTCTGGCTGCTTGAAGTATTTTTCCTTGACTTGGTGGCTCTTGAATTTGGTTATTACATTCCTGGAATTTGCCAATTAAGGATTTCTTTCTGGAGGAGATCTATGAATTCTTTCAATTTCAATTTTTATTTTCTTATTGAAGAATCTCTAGGCAGTTTTATTTGATAATTTCTTGTAATATGATATCCAAGGTTTTTCTCCATCATGACTTTCAGGTAATCCAATAATTCTCAGATTGTCTCTCCTAGACCTGTTTTCTAGGTCAATTATTTTTTAATAAGATATTTGATGTTTTCCTCTATTTTTTCATTCCTTTGATTCTGTTTTATTGTTTATAGATTTCTCATGAAATCATTAGTTTCTAGATGGTCATTTCTGATTTTTAAGACCTGATTTTCCTCTGTCAGTTTTTGGTTCTCCTTTTTTCAATTGGCCCATTTCTTCTTGCAACACTTTCATTTCTCTTCTCCACTTTTCCTCTACCTCTAATAATTGGTTTTTAAAGTCATTTTTGAACTCTTCCAGAATCTTTTTCTAATCTATACTTTTCCTTTGGATTTTGAGCTTGTTTACTTTGTTTTTGCTATCCCCTTCTGTGTCTGCACCTTGTTCTTTGTCTCCATAAAAAATCTTCAGAGTTAGGTGCTTTTTGAATTTTTTCTTATTTTTCCTATCTAATTATAGGTAGGTTCTGTTCTCTGGGGAGTTGGGGTACCCTCTTAAACTTCAGTCCTTTCTTGATGTTATTTTTGGCTTATTTTCTAGATTGTTACTAGTTTACCAGATGGTCTGAAGGGTGAGAGCTCTGATAGTCTCCTCCTCCTGTTGATAATAGCTTAAAGAATTTCCTCAGGCTTCAATGTAAGCTTTTGATCTCAGTCTGAACTTGATCAGGTCAGGTGCTGATCAGATTCTAGCCCCAGGCCTAAACTCATGGTTTTGGTCTCAAGGTGTTCTTAATTCAATCAGGCACACCCTTGATTAATCTGTCCCCAGGAGCTCCATCCTTAGTTTTGGGCAAAAAGGTCCCAAGGAGGCTTCCCCTGAGTACTGTATCCTAACCCCAAACCATGGATTATGTCCTCACCCCAAACCCAAGCTGAGATTCCTGGATTAGCTCTATAACCATCAGGATTGGCCCCCTTCAGCCCAGATTGCCTTGGGCTGGGACTCTGGACTTCTCCACAGGTTTGCAGTTTTAAGTAGTATTAGTTGGCTTGGACTACTAATTGCCTGGCAGGATCTCAGGGTCTGACTTAGGTTGTGCTTATGTTTGGAACCTTTGAGAGCAGATGTGGAACAATGGGGTATGTGGTTTGCCCCTTGCTTGCTCTTCACTTGCTGCTATGCCTTTTGGATTTTTATTTCTCTTGAAGGTTGTTTCTTTGTTGTATTTGTTTGTTCTTTCGCTCCTATATTCACTTTGTGGCAATATTTCACTATTGGTCAGAGAGGATTTTTGTGGTGAAACAGATAGCTGCTGCCATAGTTACTCTTCCATCTTGGCTCCACCTCCAGAAGACAATATGCTGGTTGTAGTTTTAGAAAGATCTATTAGTTGGTGTGTGTGTGCGTGTGTGTGTGCGTGTGTGCGTGTGTGTGTGTGTGTGTGTGTGTGTGTGTTTTGTATATACAAATTCCAAAACAAAATTTTTAAACAATTTGTTCAAGTTTTGCCCTTTGGATTAGAAAGAAATAGTCTAGTCAAGTTTTTTGCTTCTATGTTCATTAAGGAGATTAGTCTGTAGTTTTCTTTCTCTTTTTTTGGTCTGCCTGGCTTTGGAATTAGTACCATGTTTGTGTCATAAAAAGTATTTGGTAAGTTCCTCTTTTTTTGCTTATTTTGTCAAATAATATGTATAGTAGCAGAATTAGTTATTTTTTTCAGATTTAAATATTTTATTTTTTTAGAAAAATTTTCCATGGTTACATGATTCTTGATTTTACTTTACCCTTCACCCCCCTTCAACCCTTCACCCCATATCCAACATGCATTTCCACTGCTTTTAATCTGTGTGATCAGTCAAGACTTATTTACATATTATTGATAGTTGCATTGGTGTGGTCATTTAGTGTCTATATCCCCAATCGTGTCCTCATCAACCCAAGTGTTCAAGCAGTTGTTTTTCTTCTGTTTTATTACTGCAGTTATTCCTCTGAATGTGGGTAGCATTCCTTTCCCTAAATCCCTCAAAATTGTCA
Organism: Gracilinanus agilis; assembly: GCF_016433145.1. Lineage (NCBI taxonomy): Eukaryota > Metazoa > Chordata > Mammalia > Didelphimorphia > Didelphidae > Gracilinanus > Gracilinanus agilis. The sequence goes on from NC_058132.1 coordinate 581,843,710, forward strand.
TGGGTCATTGCATTGCTGCCATGACAGACATTTGATTGTACCACAGTGTATCAGTCTCTGTGTACAATATTCTTCTGGATCTGCTCCTTTCACTCTGCATCAATTTCTGGAGGTCTTTCCAGTTCACATGGAATTCCTCCAGTTCTTTATTCCTTTGAGCACACTAGTATTCCATCACCAGCATATACCACAATTTGTTCAGCCATTCCCCAACTGAAGGGCATACCCTCATTTTCCAGTTTTTTTGCCACCACAAAAAGTGTGGCTATAAATATTTTTGTACAAGTCTGTTTATCTATGATCTCTTTGGGACACAAACCCAGCAATGAAATCAAATCTCAATAACTGAAAAAGTATTCATTGCTATCGTCCAAGCCAATATAAAGAAAAATGACAATTCTCCCTAAATTTTACTTATTCGGTGCCATAGCAAATAAATTCCCCAAAATTACTTTATAGACCTTAAAAATAATAATGAAATTCGTACTAAAGAATGAAAGGATAAGAAAAACAAAGAAATCAATTAAAATATTTTCATTTTTAAAGTATAGTTGCCTAAGTAGTACCAGAACTCAAACTATATCAAAAATTTGTGATAATCAAAATAATCTTTTATGATTATGAAATATAGTGGTAGAATAATGGAATAAGTTATATACACAATACACAGTAGTAAACTTACACAGTAATCTAGTGTTTGATCAAACCAATGATCCAAGTTTTGAGGAGAGGAACTTCCTCTTTGAAAAAGAATTGCTGGGAACAATAGAAAACAGTTTTGTAGAAACTCGTTATATATCAATATCTTACATAGCATGCCAAAATAGGGTCAAAATGCGCATATGATTTAGACATAAAATATGATACCTTAAGCAAATTAGTATAGCATGGAATAGTTTACATGTTAGATCTATAGATAAAGGAAAAGTGTATGACCAAACAAGGGAAAGAGACAGAAACACAGACAGAAAGTTGGAGTGGGAGGGCAGGGACGGGGACAGGGACAGAGACAGAGACAGAGATTATGACAAGATGTAAAATGGATGCTTTTGAATTTTAAAAAATTTACACAAAAAAACCTGATGTGTCCAAGATAGATGGAAAGGAAAAAGCTAGGGAAATTTTCATATGTGTGTCCCTGATAAAAACCTCATTTCACAAATATATAGAGTACTGAGTTAAATTTGAAAGAATGTAAGTCACTGCCCAATTGTTAAATGGCCAAAGGGTATGCACCAGGTTTCCAGAAAAAAATAATGAAAAATGGTCTAAATTGCAATTGATTGGAGAAAAGCAATTGAAAACATCTGAGGTACCAACTCACACATATCAGAATGGCTAACATGACAGAAGAGGAAAATAATAAGTTTTAGAGGCAATGAGGGAAAAATTGAGACACTAATGCACTCTTGGTGAATTGTGAATTGATTCAACCATTCTGGAGAGTAAGTTAGAACTATAGCCAAAGATGTATAAAACCATTTCTATCTTTTGATCTAGAAATACCACTAACAGGTGTATATCCAAAAGAAATTTTTTAAAAAGAAATGAAACAGACCTAAATGTACAAAAATGATTCATAACATCTTTTTGTGGTGGAATAGAATTGGAAACTGAGGGGATGGCCATCAATTGGGGAATGGCTGAACAACCTGTGATATATGATTGTAATGGAATACTATTGTGTTATAAGAAATTACGAGTAGGATGTTGTCAGAAAAACCTCAAAACAGTTACATGAACTGATGCAAAGGGAAATGAGCAGAACCAAAATAACATTGTACATAGAAACAGAAATATCATAAGATAATCAACTGTGCACTACTTATTTATTCTCAGCCAGACAATAATCCAGAACAATTCCAAAGGTATTAGGATCAAAAATGCTATCCACAATTAGGGAAAGAATCGATAGCTTCTGAGTAAAGATTAAGGCATGGTTTTTAAAACTTTATTTCTAAATTTGTTTGATTTTGGTCCATGTATTTTTCCATAACATGATTAATATGGAAATGTGTTTTGCTTGACTACATATTAATGACTAATATCAATTTGTTTGCCCTCACAGATTAAGGGAGTGGAGAGGGAGGGAGAAAATGTGGAACTCAATATTTCATTTTATATTTATATTTTTTTTATTTTCATTTTTTAAAAAAATTTTCCATGGTTCTATGATTCATGTTCTTACTTTCTCCTTCACCCGCCCAACCCCCCCCCCATAGCCGACATGCATTTCCACTGGTTTTAAAATGTGTCATCATCTATCAAGACATATTTCCATATTATTGATAGTTGCATTGGTGTGGTCGTTTAGGGTCTATATCTCCAATCATGTCTGCATCAACCCATGAGTTCAAGCAGTTATTTTTCTTCTGTGTTTCCACTCCTACAGTTCTTCTTCTGAATGCGGGTAGCATTCTTTTCCATAAATCCCTCAGAATTGTCCTGGATCATTGCATTGCTGCTAGTACAGAAGTCCATTACATTCAATTTTACCACAGTGTATCAGTCTCTGTGTACAATGTTCTTCTGGCTCTACTTCTTTCATTCTGCATCAATTCCTGGAGGTCTTTCCAGTTCACATGGGATTCCTCCAGTTTATTATTCCTTTGAGCACAATAGTATTCCATCATCAGCATAGACCGCAATTTGTTCAGCCATTCCCCAATTGAAGGGCATACCCTCATTTTCCAGTTTTTAGCCACCATGAAAAACACGGCTATAAATATTTTTGTACAAGTCTTTTTATCTATGATCTCTTTGGGGTACAAACCCAACAATGCTATGGCTGGATAGAAGGGCAGGCAGTCTTTTAGAGCTCTTTGGGCATAGTTCCAAATTGCCATCCAGAATGGTTGGATCAATTCACAACTCTACCAGCAATGCATTAATATCCCAATTTTGCCACATCCCCTCCAGCATCCATTACTCTCCCCTTCTATCATTTTAGCCAATCTGCTAGGTGTGAGGTGATACCTCAGAATTGTTTTGATTTGCATTTCTCTAATTATTAGAGATCTCGAACACTTTCTCATGTGCTTATTGATATGGAACTCAATATTTCAAAAGACTAAGAGTAAACATTATTTTTACATACAATTTGGAAAAAATATTTTTATTTATTAATGTTAATTAATATTATTTTATTCTTACATTATGTCATGCAATATATGTAATACATGTATTAAGTATAAATATAATACAATATGAACATAATATATTATATTCTAGTAATGAATAGTTATTAATATTACAATAATTATAACAAATAATACAATAATTATATCAGTGTTCCTTATAGAATAGAGCACTGTAGCTGAGTCAGGAAAGTTTGGGTTTGAATCCTGACCTAGAGGATTTCTTAGGTTGACTCTAGTTGTTTCCCTCTGGAAAGTAATGCCATCTTCTCAGAATTTTATAGCTAGTAGTATCTGCTAGAAACTAGATTTTGGGATCTCTCAGTTCCCCAGAGAGGTGATGGTGCCAGAACTTCTGTACTGTATTCATCTCAAACCCTGAGGTCTCAGCAACAGGATTGAATTAAAAATTGAATGTTACTAAGTAAAGGAGGCATCTTGGAAAGGGAGAATGTCTTTGAAGGTTGCAATACTTAGACACAAGGGCTGCCATCTCTGACCTGAGGAGAGAAGTTTCTATCAAGGACCAAGTTCCAGGATTTTTGCTCCCTTATTGTCTCCATGTGCCATTCTCTAGCTATGCCTCATCTGAAAGGTGTCTCTGGGTGGTTCAGGGCCCAACAAAGGCCAGGATCAAACTTCCACCTTCCATTTCTAATAAGGTTAGAGAGTAGTGAAAAAAAATAGATATTAAATAAATGTTGAATTGTTTCAGAAAGGGAAAAATGTAGTTATTAGTTAGGGAGGAGTTTTGAAGTAAACATGGACAAGGATGGCAAAACATTTAAAGGTATATTATTTTAAATTAAAAGTTGATGGAATGTCATGTTGAAGAAATTAATGATTATATTAATAATAATACCTAACAGTTATATGAGGCTTTCAAAGTGCTTTACATTTATTACTTTCAAAGATGAAATTCTTCCATTTCAATGGAAAGAAAATCCAGAATCAAAACTCTTGGGTTTAAACAATCTGAGTCAAAGTTTTCATTGTCTGTAAAAGGAGTCGGGTGCAGATACCTAAGCACCAGTGATCCTTCTTTTTAAAAAATTCTCTAATTCTATATAGAAAATTGTTTTAGTATTTGTTCATTTTTCTTCTTTTTTGGTGGTATAACATTAAAAGAAAGTGCCAGAAAAGATTTTAATCATTAAAATTATTTCCTGTGGAATAATGTCTTTTATTTGTTGACTTACAAATGGAATTATAGCACCATTTTCTGAGATTAAAAGAGGAAATGAGCTTATGAAGTATAAGGTTTATTTACTTTTGTTTATAATTACTTAAATTATTTTCCATAGAAGTACCTAGCCAATCCAATAGCTTTTCTCTTAAGCTATAAAAACCTATAAGTACATTTGGCTCTGCAATGTACTTCTGGGATAGTAGCAAATGAACACTGGTTTCATCATTGATGAATTTGTTAGTTATACTGCTTGTCAAATGAATCAATGATTTAGATATATAAATTGAAGAATTCTTATATTCCTGCCTACTGTAGAAGCTGATTTTCCTTTCATTTCCTAGAACAGGAGAACAAAACTAAGAGATAAATATAAGAAAGATCTGTTCATAAATCTAGTTAGAGAGCAACAAAAATTTTGCATGGTATTCTATTATAAAATGTTTTAATTTTATGAAATAGTGCAAAGCTCTACATTTAAGAATCTTAACAATTGTTCTAACACCTTTAGACAAGATATTTTGATCAAAGATGCCTTTGAAACAACTTTAAGATTAAACTTAAATGATTTTCATCATCAGCTACTTTTCTTAATCCTCTAAAAGTTATTGACTTTTAAATTACTGTATAATTTGATCCTGATTGAAATTATGATTTCTGAAGAAAATTAAACTATAATTTGTTATAAATAGATTCATGTCTTGATCTGCCTTTAAGAAAAATAAAATCATGAACTCAAATGACAGAAATGATCTTTTTTTATAACTTTAGACAAGTACGACATTGTGGCATTCAATCTGAAAAATATATTGTAATTCTATTTTATCATCATATATAGATGAAGTCATTAGAATACATTCACACAACAATACATAAGAATATATTTGTACAAGGAAAGCAAAAGAATTGCAACTTCTCAAAAATAACAGGAGGAAAATGCTAATATTATAACCACATATTTATTCAATTTTGTTTTTAAGGTTTCGAGGACCTTGCACAAAATTTTAAATACTTTTCTAAAAAAATAATCCATTTCCTCATTTCCCAGCCCCAACATGCTAATGAAATCAACATCCTGAGCTACCTATCCTATACTTTAGAGAACTAATATCTCTAATGTTTTGAACTTTTGAGAATTAAACCCTCTATCATCTACTTTGGATGGTGTTGAATATTGGATAAGTCAGGAAAACTGGTGTTGATGTTTTGTTTCTCTCAATAACTTTGTGACCAATGCCCAGTGACTTTATTTCTTACACCTCCAAAGACCTTGGGCAAAGGGACTTAAATGACTTGCCCATTGTTACATGCCTAGAAAATGGCAGGACCAAGGTTTCAAATGAAAATCAGTTGGATCCAAATCTAAGATTGTTTCATTATTCTATTCAGTCTTTCAAATATTTGTAAAAATGTCTACCATGAAAATCAGAATGTTCTATAGAGCCAAGTAAAAGGAGCTGAGTAAAAGGAGCATCCTAGCCAAACTCTTCCAAAATTCTCATCTCAAGACCTTAAAAAATAACGTGTCAAATCAAATTTTAAAATGGCATAACCAAGAAAAAGGTCAGAATGAGATGTTTTCTTACACAGAGCAACTTAGGAGATCAGAAGGTGTGCCCTGTGGCCTGTGTTGGAGTTTTTGAGAAAGTGTCTGATCTAGCAGTGAGGGGTCACAGTTTTTGTTTCCATCTATTTCTCTGACTGGATCTTGGATTCCTGAACTATGAAATGGATTAAATAATATCTGATAGTAGGGTCACATTTTAGTTATCATTATATATCTTTGGGTGCTAAAGCACATTTTTCTTCCTAGTCTATACTATTAAAATAAGGAAATGTGTTTATACAAGGTTACAGTGTAAGGGTTAAACACGCTTTTTTTCTTTAATATTTTTATGTAATGATTTTACTTTTAGAAAAATTTTCCATGGTTACATAAGTCATGTTTTTACTTTCCCCTTCACCCCCTCAACCCCCTCACCCCCCTCCACTGTAGTCAATTCACATTTCCACTGGTTTTATTATGTGTGGTCAGTCAAGACTTATTTACACATTATTGATAGTTACATGAGTGTGGTCTTTTCAGGTCTACATCCCCAATCATGTCCTCATCAACCCACGTGTCCAAGCAGTTGTTTTTCTTCTGTGTTTCTACTCCTTTAGTTTTTCCTCTGAATGGGTAGTGTTCCTTTCCATAAATCCCTCAGAATTGTCTTGTGTCATTGCATTGCTGCTAGTACAAACGTCCATTACATTCTATTTTACCATAGTATATCAGTCTCTGTGTACAATGTTCTTCTGGCTCTGCTCCTTTCACTCTACATCAGTTCCTGGAGGTTTTTCCAGTTCACATGGGATTCCTCCAGTTTATTATTTCTTTGAGCACAATAGTATTCCATCACCAACATATACCACAATTTGTTCAGCCATTCCCCAATTGAAGGGCATACCCTTGCTTTCCAGTTTTTTGCCACCACAAAGAGCGCAGCTATAAATATTTTTATACAAGTCTTTTTATCTATGATCTCTTTAGGGTACAATCCCAGCAATGGTATGGCTAGATCAAAGGGTAGGCATTCTTTTATCGCTCTTTGGGCATAGTTCCAAATTGCCATCCAGAATGGTTGGATCAGTTCACAACTCCACCAGCAGTATATTAACGTCCCAATTTGCCACATCCCCTCCAACATTCATTACTCTCCCCTGCTATCATTTTAGCCATTCTGCTATGTGTGAGGTGGTACCTCAGAGTTGTTTTGATTTTCATTTCTTTAATTATTAGAGATTTAGAACACTTTCTCATGTGCTTATTGATACTTTTGATTTCTTTACCTGAAAATTGCCTATTCATGTCCCTTGCCCATTTATTAATTGGGGAATGGCTTGATTTTTTTATACAATTGATTTAGCTCCTTGTATATTTGAGTAATTAGACCTCTGTCAGAATTTTTTGTTATAAAGATTTTTTCCCAGTTTGTTGTTTCCCTTCTGATTTTGGTTGCATTGATTTTCTTTGTACAAAATCTTTTTAATTTAATATAATCAAAATTATTTATTTTACATTTTGTAATTTTCTCTAACTCTTGTTTGGTTTTAAAATCTTTCATTTTTTAATGAAAAAAACTTTATTTTCTCTCTTTTACTGAGGGAAAAAAGACAAAAGTACTACATTTTACATGGTCCAAAAAAGAAAAACATCAGCAAAGTCCTGCATCAGTCATGTCCAAGATAACATTTCATTCTGTACTTGGTTTCCATCAACACTCTTTTCAGAGATCCTTCATGTCTTTTATCATTAGTCCTACAGTATTATGTTTGGTCAATGCATTGTTCAGAGTTTCTACATAAAGATACCTTTCTAAGAATTATGTTTCTTACTAACAAATTTAACTTTTTTTTTCAAAAACATTTTTTAGATCTGGAAAGTAATATCCACTGCCTAAGAAGGTTGTGAATGTGAAGTACAGGAATTTCATTCATGATTAGATAGTGGCCATTATCTTCTTACCTTACTAAGAAGTCCCAAAATTTTTCTCACCACTTTGCCTGACTGTATGGTAAGTTGATAATATCTACATAATAAGTAAAATAACATCATTTAAAGGCAACCAGTAACCTCTAATACAAAACAAACCACTATAAATTTCATGAAATTCCAATGAAAAACATAAAAGTTCTTTGGCTCTTTTGTTGTGCTGTAAAGGAGCAGTTAATTTTCAAAACTCTTCATTCTTCCTTATTTTGAATATTTCGACAACCATCATGAATCCTGTCCTCCTAAAAGTGATCATTTTCAAAGCCAATTATTCCAGCATGCTCTTCCATTTCACCATTGTGCAAAAGTTCCTCACTCACTGATTTTATCTCATTATCATATTATTCTCTTCTTCCTAGTAATTTGACAGTCTTCAGATGACAATTTTGTCTCTTATTCTTTAATCAAGATGTTTCCTGTCTCATGTCATAGACTCCCAGTTGAGAATAAAGACTTAATAATTTGTTTTCACCAAAACTGATAGTTGTTTCTAAGAGAATTCCATTTACCCTTCTCAAGGGTTCATATATATGTATGTGTGTTAAAATGTAGGTATTATTTTATTCACAGTATTTGAACCTCCAGTGCTTAGCACAGTAGACAGCACATGTTACATGATTAATAAATGCTTGTTGGTTGATTGATAGATTGATACAAGTAAAAGTAATGGTATGTTAGAAAGAACATCAGATTTAGAATTATAGAACATGGGTAAATTTTTAAGCTCTGCCTTTTAATTTTTGCATGACCATGGTCAAGTCATTAATCTCTATCACTTCACTTATATGAAGAGAACATTAGGTTATATGTTTTCCAAGTTTCCTGATAGTTCTGTCTTTGATCCAATGACCATATCTATAGATTTGCTCAGGACTTATGCTTTCTTTTTAGTAGGATGTGATTTATTTCTACTACATTTGCATATATTCTATGGAGGGCTAGTCTTTGAATCAAGAAGATCTGGATTCAAATCTCTGGCACATAATGGCTGTGTGATGAATATAATTTATTATCTCAGGCAGTTCTCTGAGACTATTAATTGTAGAATATTATTCAATCTGAAAATAGGTATTAGTAAAGATTATTTACTCACCTATTTGGGTGTAGGTGACTATATATGTGTGTGTGAGAGAGAGACTATATTTTTTCCTGCTTTCTACTGTATTTGACATTTTTTTCTTATTCATAAATTGAGAAATTTCATTACTTGTTTACATACATAAGAATGGTGGGATTCAGTTATATCTGATCAAATTACATTGATCATTTTTTTATTATATGAAATGTTATTTATTGACTTCTGATTGAACTTCAGAATCTGGACAGGCTTCATAGAATAGATTGAGCTTGAACATGGTTGTGTAGTATAAGGGAGATTTAAATAAATGTTGTGAAAAGGAAACTATTTTAGGTATGTATAAATAATCAGAAACAAAGGATAGAGTCAGAAATAATGTAATGAATTATTTGGGGAATAGTAGGTGTCATCCTTGGTTAAGTTAGGGAGTAGTGAGATATATGGTTAGATGTGGAATGTGAAGTTAAATTTAGAGTAAGGAAAGAAAAATTGGCTCTGGAACAGGAGGAAGACTGTGTGTGTGTGTGTGTGTGTGTGTGTGTGTGTGTGTGTGTGTGTTTGTGTGTGTGTGTGTATATCTGTGTGTGTGTTTGTGTATGTATCTGAAATGAAAGGAGAAAAATTAACTGAACCTTCAAGCATTTAGTTATAAAGGAATAACTATGTAGTAAAGTTTCTTAGTCTGCTGGAAAATAAAGAGAAGAGCTAAAAGACAATATATGGAAGCCTCATGGAAATGTTTCATATATCCTTCCCCCTATTTCCAGCTACTTGGGTCATATATAATTGAATTCCGTCTATTTTGAATCCAACCATAAGAAGCAAAATTGCACTATTGAGTTTGGAAAATTTAGGCCAGGACTGAGGATTATTTTCCTTGTTAGAGTCAGGTATGATTTAAATCAAGAGAGTTCTACCATGTTAGCAATAGAAATTTATATCCTCAATCTAGTCACATGAAATATAATCTCCTCTTGTAAAGACCATTGTTCCTTAGGAAAGGAGAAGGTAGCACAGACAACAATGAGGCATCAATCAACTTCTGTGGCAAAAGAGAGCAATCTCTGGCAATTCCTAGGAAGACATGAAAGCTTTGATTATGAGACTAGGAAAAAACCTGTCATCCAATGGAGAACTTAGTTTAATTTACATCAGTTAACTAAAAGAAACAGGTATCAAACTTTTATGACATCAGAAACTTATAAAACAAGTCATCCTAAAAAAAAGGCTGTTGGGAGAGGGTTATGATCTTTACTGTTTGAGATAGAAATTATATTGATGAATCATGAATTCTTAAAAGTATTTAATAAGTACATCGATTCATTATTTTTAAAAATGAGGAGGCATAGTCAACATTTTCATGTGCTATGTAAACATTATTGATTTAAAAAATTAAAACTAATATGTTCACAGGGGAAAAGAAGAGATTTTCTGGAAGGATAGAATATGAAATTTTATTTGGATTTAGCAGTTGGTTAAAACAGATTGTAAAGTACTGGCACATAGAATTCAAATTTTCAGTCTCTTATTTTTGAAGGACAGGATGGCTTTGGCAGATCATCATAATCAATAGCATGGCTCTATGATCCCCAAAGTTTAAAAATTATATTTTTACTATTTACAATATGGAGTTAGTTTTCTATGAAGAAGAAATGAATGTAATCAAATCATTATAACATGCATTCTAGATTATTTTATTGTTGAGTCATTTTCAGTCATGTCTGATGCTTTGTGACTAATTTGGGGCTTTCTTGGAAAAGAGACTGGAGTAGTTTGCCATTTTCTTCTTCAGTTCATTTTACATATGAGGAAACTGAGGCAGACAAAATTAAATAATTTGCCCTGGCTCACTCAGCCACTAAATGTCTAAGGCTGGATGTGGACTCAAGTCTTCCTGACTACAGACCCAACACTCTATCCACTATGCCACTGAGCTGCCCTAAATTATCTTGGAAATTTGCATGTGTTGTAACAGAGGCATTAGTTTTTATTTGTAAAACTCATAGAGGGCAGAAGTCTCTAGTGACTGGAATAGGACAAATATAATGACAGGTTCTCTTAAAATTATTTTTTAAGAGGAACTGTTCAAGCTTGGTAATTATATATGGGTTAGTTTAGTTTCTGTTCCTGGAAGGATACCTAAAAAAGTTATGAAATGATCAATTTGCAATTATCTAAAAGAGGAAAAGGTATTACATTAGAATCAACATGACTTTGTGAGGAACAAATCAAGTAACCCCAATTTAATTTACTTGTATAATAGAATTAAATTCCTTTAAATAAATAAATAAAACTACACAAAATTTATTTAGAGCAGTTTTTATTCCATTTATAATATTTTCCTTATTCAATTATTAATCAACTTATCAATAGATTAGTTAATTTTTAGTCAATTAATTTTTTTTAAACCCTTGTACTTCAGTGTATTGTCTCATAGGTGGAAGATTAGTAAGGGTGGGCAATGGGGGTCAAGTGACTTGCCCAGGGTCACACAGCTGGGAAGTGGCTGAGGCCGAGTTTGAACCTAGGACCTCCTGTCTCTAGGCCTGACTCTCACTCCACTGAGCTACCCAGCTGCCCCTAGTCAATTAATTTTTGTAGAATCTCATTCCAATAGTTATTGGTTGCTTTGCAGAAAACCTGGAAAGATGTATAGATAATTCAAGAAGTTTACTGAATCCAGAAGTTGGCATAAATATTTTATTGATATTCAATGACATTTGGGTAACTTGTTTTGCACTGTTTATCCTATGCAATAGCAAAAAAAAAAACGCTGTGAAAATAGATGCAGCTTATGTGCCTCTCTATTGCCAAGAATGAAGAAGTAGAGCAGTTATACAAAGAATTTGAAGAGTTCCTCCAAACTAAAGCAATGTAAAACATTGATGTTCTATGACTTCAAAACAGAAGTAGATCATCAGAGAAAAGATGACAAAAAGAAAGTTGGAAAATTTGGTATGGAATGTAGAAATGATAGAGATTATAAATTTACATTTAAAAAGCCTCACAGAAATGACATGAAGTGAATTAAAAAGAAAAAGATTGGCAGTGGGGACAAGATATTTAGCTCAGCAGTGAGAGAGCCAGCCTATAGTCTGGAGTTTACCTGTGTGATGTGGCCGAGTCACTTAACCTCAATTGACTAGCCCTAACGATTCTTTTGTTTTAGAAAATATTTTCTTGCATTGATTCTAAGACAGAAGGTAAAATTAATATTTTTGTTAGTTTTTTTTTTGTTTTTAAGGAGACAGTGGGAAAAGAGAAGAACTAAATAAAAAAAATTGGTTGCAATCATTTGATAAAAAGTTGATGGCAAATCTCAATAAAATTGACTAGATTTAAGCAAATTGCTAAGCATGAATATATTATTTCAGAATTGTGTATCTATGCAAATAGTAAGAACAAAGATGAAAATGTGAATTAGAAGGAAATTAAAGTAAGAAATATCATTTGCATTCATATCAACTCTAACATGACCTGTTTTAAAAAGTTGTTACACAAAATAATAGAAAAAGGAAAAGATTGATTCTATCATATTGTCTTTGCGAAAAGAAGCTTGATGAATCCAAAATAATTCTTTTCACAAAAAGTCAAAAAGTCCTCAAAACACCTCAGCAAATTTTTTTCAAAAATATTACCAATTAAGGGGACACAAGTGATTATGAGTTTCAAAGAATAAAATCTCACTTTGTCTGTTGCTTAAAACAACAAACAAACAAAAAGAAAATATTGAAGACAGGACAAAATATAGCCTAGAGCTTCCTCAAAAATGAGTGTCTCTAACAAATGTTACAATCATATGAATTTATTTGACAGATGCAACTGCAGAATTAATTTCAGTTTTTAATAGACATTTGGGTATAAATAAAAATAAACACAAAATTATCAGTATTTATATATTGCAAGAACAAAAATGCTAGAGGAAATAAGTTAATAGAGAAATCTACTTAAAAAAACATAAAATGCCAAGAAAAAATTTGAAGTCAATCTACCAAAACACACTCAAGTCACATAAATAGAATTTAAAATTTCCTCAAAAAATTATTCAAGAGCTAACCAATGCCAAAAATAAGACCATATGAAAATAATTAAAATATAGATAATACTTAAATTACTGTATTTATTTAATGACAACACAATAAAATTATCAACATGGCATTTTATAGAGCTAGACAGAATAATATATTCATTTGAAGGAAAATATATTCTTAAGATAATTTTTAAAAATAGGAATCAATAGAAAACAGCATTTGAAAAGTTAAATTATATTATGATATAATTTTCAAAATCATTTGATACGGTAAAAACCCTAGAAAATTAGATCATTAATAAAAACTAGATAAGCAAATAAACAAATAATAGACACGCATGATCAATAATTGAATGTTTAATAATAAATGACATGAACTAGTTGCATATGACTTCTCTTATAAGTTCTGTTATAGAAACTAGAAAAGAGTTGGGAAAACAGATTTATACCACAATTTTATAAAATATGTAATGGAAAGTTCAGAATAAAATATAACCCAAAAACTAAAGTTTATTCAATATTTCAAAATGAAAAATAAAAAAAATCAGAAAAAGTTTACAATTGTGACTACTGAGTGTATGACTATCCCAATTTTCCCACATCTATGATTTAAAATGTGAAGAAAATAAATAGAAGGCATACTAAATATAAAAATATAACAAGAGGAAATAACCATCCTCTTTTACCTCTACCTTTGACCTGTACCACTACATATACTTTAGATGGTTCCTCTGTAAGGAATTTATGAAAAGAAAAACCAAGAATAACAGAACATAACAAGTGAGGATGCATTGAGAGTATCATTCATGAAGGAAATGAAAACAAGGACACTTTGAAGTAACATGAACTTTAGTTTCTTTCATATAATTATTAAGTGTGTTTAGTAATTTTTTAAGAGACAACACATTGGATGGGACAACAAATTTTATGGTTATAAGATGAGGAAGGACATATTAGGGACAAATTTGAAATTAAACAGAATAACAATTCATGAAATTTAAAGTGGATCAAGATACATACAGATGATCCAAGATATCATCATCCTTGTAGTTATTCATCTCACTTAAGCAAATTACAACTTATCCTTGTGTTATCGTATTTTGTGCTTCCCTTTAATATAGCCTATTGTGTCTAATTCTTTCATTTGAACTAGTATAATTTATCAGGTGAACATGGGTCAGAGGAAGAAAGATGTCCCTGAAAAGCTAAACTAATATTGAATTTTGTTACTTGGAATATAAAATTCAGGACTATGAGTTTAATTAGCTCATTTTGTTCAGCAATGATTAGTCCTTAATTAAAATTTAGGCATAATTTCTTTAAGGAAATCAGATATATGAAAATTCAAACCTACAGATAAATTAAGGAATGATTATTAGCATTACTAAATTATCTTTTACTTTATAAAAATAGCTGCTTCAGAATTCTCTTAAACAGAAATATAAATGCTAGTAAGCTATTAAAATATGCTTTCAGTTTTTTCACAGAAAAATCTATTTTCAAGTAAAATGCATAATGTTTAAGTTTCTATATCTTGGGAAAATAAGGGGGAATAACTACAGATAATTCTTACAAAACTTAGGAAATTTATCACAACTGAGAAAATTATTATAAAATATGAATATCAAAATATGATAGTTAATAATTCTTCAGATAATTACCTTCTAAAAGACTAACTAGGAGGAAAGAGACTATGTGATATTGGCAGAATTTGGTTAGAAAAATGACATTTATAATAAAAGTGATTAATCACTGTTTCATTAAATCAAATAAAATATTATTGGCTACATTAGATATTGATTTTTGTGGCCTCTAAGTGGAACTTTGTAACTTTGTGACATCTTTTTTACCTTTATTATGTTGCTAGTTTGGGCTTAGACAATAATTCTCCAAGGGAAACTTTCTTTCCTTTTTTAAATAAGTTTTTATTCTTAGATAGCCTTGTTCTAGTGAGAGAAGGGTAAGGAAAAGCCATCCACTTCCACAATGCTAACTGAAATCATTTTGTGGAACATTCTAAGCATTTCTTTGAAAAAGAAAACATAATAATGTTTAGGAAGAATACATTCATCAAAGTGTAAGATGCCTACTTCTTCTCTATAGTTCTTTTTTTGTATGAGAACAGAAGGGCTAGCACAGTAGTAGCTCATTATCACTATTGGTCTCCATTCTTGGTTATGGAATGGTACTTTTTTCCTTTTGTGTTTATAAGAACAATCATTAGGTTCTTTCGTCCAGCTGTTAGCTCAACTGAATGACCTAGCAAGTCCTCTTTAAGCGATTTCTCTTTTTAATCCTTAAGTCATGAAGTGTGATCAAAGTAGTCTTAATGCCTAAGCAAATAAAAGGAGAAAATTGGGTAATATACTATAAATCTTGAGTTCCCAGTAGGCTTACCCTTCCCATAACTCTACCTGAATAGGCTTTAACATGTCTGGTAGACTTCAGATACACTTGTGAATTGAACATTTTAAAAGTTTCTCAGAAATTTTCCATGATGTTTAAGAAACCTACAATTTTCAGTGCTGTAAAGATATGAATAATGTAATCTATTTTGCATTGATCATTTCAATGCAATATCTTGGATATTGTTTTAAATATCAACTGATGAATTTCTCTCTGTGTTTATTTAATATATAATCAGTAGTTCAGAGTTGGATACATAAAACATGAATTAAAGAGGATTTTTTCCTGTTTCTAGTTATCAGTGATTAGAATGGTTTCAAATCTCAGATGTAAAGAACTTTACTGACATGTTTTAAGGACATATACTTCAAATTGTGCATTTTATGGTCAAATTAATGAAAATGAAAAAAGCAGAATTACCTCTCTAAATCACATGGCATACTAAAATTCCTATGCTTACTCAATAGATTTTAGGGGAAAGAGTTTCCATTTTAGGCACAAAGAGTAAATTTCCAGGGTAAAATTCCAATTTTATTTCATCAATTCAGGTTCACAGCATTTATAGTGTCTGATAATAGGCATTTAATATGTGTCTATTCATTGGTTGGTTGATTTAATATAAGAACTGTGATATTCCTATCCGTACATTTCCAAAATCTTACAAATGAAACTTACCACATTTGTTTAACTTCCTAGTATTTCAGAAATCCCAATAGATCCTTTATGTTTTCTCATTCTTACTTGAACTTTTGGACACCTTAGTTCATGGTTTGAACATGGGTTGGAAATATTAGCCATTTCAGGACTTTGTGTAATCTTATCATATTTTTTAAATTAAAACGCCAATTTTGGTCCTTTGCATGTTGACTTATAAAGATCAGTAAGCAACAAAAGAGAGACATCCAGAAACAATGGGTATATAATCATCCACTTTGTGGTATGTTTTTTGACTTTACTCTTCCATTACATGGCTTTTGTTATGTGGTTTCACAGCTAGGAAATCACAAATAGAATATCACTTTCATAAACTCGTTTTAGTTTTCTTTCACATTTGGACAAACTCAAATGTGCCTGAATTGAATGATTCCATATTTGGTCTATAAAGAATAATGGTTTTTAAGCTATAAATAATAGAATAAAAATGGTTACTAGGAAGTTGACACCAAAGTTAAGCAGGTGAGATAATAAACATCAAAAAATCTGCTTCAATGAGTTAAAGTCATTAGGCTACAGATTTAATGAACTGGTGAAAGTTTTTTGTTTTTTTTTTTAAATCATTATCCATGGCTTTTGAAAAAAAATCACGGAAAAGAGAGAAGCTAGAAGACTGGAGATGGGCAAATTATGTACTAATTTTTAGTAAATAGGGAGAGAGCAAACTTGCTTTAGTTTCCTGGTAAATTTCTAGAATGTAAGGAATTGAGAGTGAAAATCTAAAGAAACGGTGTTACTCAGAAAGATCACAAAGATAGAGGAAACTAGTGGGATAATATATTGAGTGCTAATCTTGAAGTCAGGCAACACTGTTAAGCACTACAAGGTAATGATATAAGAAGCTCAGTTGAATTCCTACCTCTGACTAGGACTGACTTGCAAACCTATGGAAGTCACCCAACCTTGACATGTTTTCAACAATTTTCTAAGAAAAGAAGTAGCTTAGAAAGGTGCTGTTCTGATTTGATAGAGAATGTTTTCCTAGGTGGGAATGAAGTTATATATGCACTCTCTATTCTTGGTAAGAAAGACCTATGCCCCAAACCTCAATGGACAAGATGGAAAGATTGGTTGCTCAATGTGAGGATATATGTATAAACCTTAAAACAAATTGAATTCACTGAGGAAAAGCAGCCATAAAAGACATAATTATGATTTTGGTAGGTTCTCATGGCAAGGCTAAGATCTCAAAATAGCAGCTCAGAAAGTATTGTCTAGCTATAACCAAAATATAGGCATCTCCTGAAAGCCTCCTTCATAATAATCCTTTAGCTGTTCACTATTTTGCTGACCAAAGAAGCTTCTGTAATGTCATGACCAAATGACCTAGACTCTCTTTTCACCTAATTCCTGTATACCCTCAAGTTATTGTCAATATTCCTTAGTTGTTTGGATTTGAGTAAAATGCTTTAGAAATGTTTTCATTAAAATTTTTTCACAAACATTTTCTGTGAGAAAGTAAAACCCCTAAGAATGATATAATGCTTAGTAGCTTATGATTGGTCACTGATGCTGTAATGTTCTCTTTTACTTGTTAGGAAAAAAAAAACATTTCTATAAATATTCACATGGATTTTCAATAAAATTTGAACTTATGGCAAACTCCCTTGTTCTGCTTGGTCCTTCTCAAAACATGCTGGCCCCTTAAAAAGTTATTTTTATAACTTTATAACTTCATAACCCCTTCAGTTTATTTAAGAACTGTTTTGATGGTTAGACTCTAAATTACTGATTATTAGATTGATATAAACATAGAGAAAAACCTCTAGTAAAATGACATATGTACCTGAGCTTTGCTAATGCTCCTAAATGAACACATACACACAAGGGCACCAGATATGCACATATGAGTGTGCATGTATTGAGTAATATTTTTGCATATGTACATATTTTAGTCCTTTTCCATTTCTATCTAAGACATCATAGTTAAGGGCTATGCCCCCCCTTCTTTATGATTCTAATGTAAAGAGATAGACATTCTCATATATTGTGTTAGAGTTCCATAATGGAAACACGAATTAGAGAAATTTAGAGAATTTTGGAAGGTAGCTATGTTCACCACTATACCACCAATGCAAGAATTTTGGAATAAGTACAATCTATCCAGGTGACTACTTTGAAAAAACAATATTAATATTCATTTAAATTTACAAATTCTGATGTTTGCCCCAATATGACTTACTTTTATAGTCATTCCTCACATTTGTGTTTGAGTATATTTGTGCTGTTTCTATGTAAACATAAGCATGATGCATAGATACAAATATACATTTCCCCCCATTTATTTAGACTCCTTAAATAAGAACTTCTCAGATGTTTTAAAATTTGTTCTAATAATCAGATAATTTTAGTGCATATGTGAGTCATGCTAAAATATTACTTATGCATCAGTCTATTTCATGAAGTAATTTGAGCTATTCAGCTAAAGTTTCAAGAATTATTTTGGAGGAGGTTTCATACACTCTGACATTTCCTTGATAGTGCTAGAGGAGACAATTAAGAAAATGTGGGTATGGGGAATGGCTGAACAAATTATGGTGTATGATGGTGATGAAATACTATTGTGCTGTAAGGAATGATGAACTGGAGAATTTCTATATGAACTGGAAAAACCTCCAGAAACTGATGCAGAGTGAAATGACCAGAACCAAGAGAACATTAAACACAGAAAGTGAAACATTGTGAAACAATACAATGTAATGGACTTTGCTAATACAAGACAATACAAAAGGACTTATGAGAAATAATGCTATCCACATCAAGAGAAATAATTGTGAGAGTAGAAACACAGAAGAAAAACAAATGACTTAAACATTTGTCTATGTGGATATATGATTTGGAGTTTTGGTTTTAAAGGATTACTTTGCTGCAAAAATGAATAATATTGAAATAAGTATAAATGATAACATTTGTATAACCCAGTGGAAGTGCTTATTGGATCCAGGAGGGAGAAAGAAAGAGGGGAGGGAAAGAAAACAAAATATGTAAACATGGAAAAATATTTTAAAAGGAAAAAGAAGAAAATGTGGGTGTGATATTACTTGAGAACATTTTATCCATTCAATAAGTATTTATTAAGCACTTATGAGCTGTGAGAATTAGAAAGTGAATGTTCTTTATATTACATTCCTATGTGTTTTATGGGATCCATCCACATGAACTATCCATCCTCAAAGTACAGCTAGATAAATAGATCATTTATCAGGAGGAATTAAAAACTAGATGAGCAGATTGCTTGTGTTTTCCTAATTCTTAGGGATAAGTGTAGATAATATATTTTGAGTTATTTTCAGGAATGAGAGTAATTAGATACATAATCATAAAATCCAGTAAAGGTCTGAGAGAGAAGATATGGGTAGAGACAGTTGGAGATGGTTGAGGAATGTCAGGAAAACAATTTGTTGATCATATATTACCTAAAAGAATGCTGCATATAGATCGTGAAGGAGATTCATTAAACCTGAAAACTACAACTACTTTTGAGGCTCACATGGCAGAAGTAAACAAAAGTCATCATCATCATTTTTACTTGTATGTATCTACCCACATGGTTTCTTAAAGTGGTATAAATTTAAGATAACTTAGATAAAAGTTGGTTGATAAATAAATATCTTTGATTTAATGTTTTTAATGTATTATTTCATTCTAACATATTGGTTTTAACTACAGGAAGTTTTAAAAAGCCTTGCAGATGAATTGTAAAGTTAATAGAAGATTTAATTTTTTTCAGACGGAGATATATATTTTCTTCAAAATGTATCATATCAGAAAATGTAACATTCCCCTAAAGAATACCTCTGGCAGGAAGGGTTCCCAAAATAAAGTATCCCAGGTTCAAGTTACTCTAGGACTTTGGACTCCTAAAACTAGAGCTTGCAAGTTTGGATGGTACATTTATCTTTACTCTATTCAGTCAGAGGACACAGTTAACTCATGTCAAGGGTATTTTCTGAAGTGGCATATAAGAACTACAATGTCAAAAAAAATTCTACCCCTTGAACCTGGCACAATCATGAATACATGCTATGTCAATGGGAAGAGTGGATGCTCATCAAGTTTATAAAATGAGAGAGGTCCAGACAGAGGGAACACACATAGGCAAATGCAAGCACGAGGAGGGACAAATATCACTTGTAGGACTGCAGTCTTGGAACTAAGATGTTTTTGCAATTCTCCTAAGAACTTTGCTCTCACTGTCTCTGCTGGATACCTCCTCACGGATTGGCTAAAACCCTGACTACTTTGAACTTTGAGAAGCCCTAGCAGGCAAGCCTGGATTACTACTCTGTACTTTGGGAAAGATCAATGAATCATCATCAAGAAGCATGAGGAGTTAGTTTTCAGACCTCTAATTTTGTAGGTAAAATCAAAGCTCCAGGCACTAAGCTCTCTCTCTTTTTATTAACTTATTTTTATTCAATTCTGTAGCTAAAATTCTGAGCTTTTCATCAGGAATGCCTGGCTATCTTCTATTTTACTAAATATCTCTTTTTCTTCTGATGATACTTCCTTCCGCACTTTTACATTTTGTCCACTCTGTGAATGGAAGGGGAAGAGATGGGAAAGGGAAAGTAAAGGGTGTGAGTTTGTCTTGCACAGTTTCTCTGTTGTCTCTGTAGATAATTTCGTTACCATTAAACTCTTACCCAATAAGGAACTAGTCTCTGTCAATCCTAAATCCAATTTCACAGCCTTTTCATATTCAAATAATTCACAAAATTGAACCTTCAATTGAGTAATTAGTTTTACCCCTTTCACAAATTGGTAAAGTGAGGATTCGAAATCTGGAAGTCTTAGACTTTTATTTTCTCCATTCATCCTGTTGACAAAATCATTCAGAGACATTCTAATGAGGATAATCTTACACTTCATTTTCTTTTACCCTCCCCTTATGCCTTACAACTTTGTTAAATGCATTGGGAGACTCACTGGATTAAGAGTCTCCGGATCAAATCCCAGCATAAAAGGAGTAGAACATTAAAATTTTGTTTTAAAATTCCACTAGCAACAATAGAAATGTAGAGGAGTGTTGATTAACTGTCTCAATGGTTAAACAAGACACCCTAGATCTTGGGAAAATTTTTTGCTAGTCTGATAGAAATCAATGTATTATAGGCACAATTCCAGCAAAAGTAGGCATTGAATAGGTACTTGTGTATAGATAGATTGATTCCTATAGGGAAAAGGATCAAAATAAATTTTAATAGATGAGAATGTTAGGAAGGAAAATAGAGAACAAATGAGAGATGGGGAGATTATATCGATGACTCACTGCTTCTGTTATCCCAGATAGTTTCTCTCCAAATTAAGTTGGAGATTTGATCTACAGTTGAGTGGTTCATTTCATTGGCCCTAAAAAAGGGTATGTTAATGTTTGCCATTTTGTTACTACCCTATAAAGAATTATCCCTCATCCCATAAGACAGAGGAATGAGACAAATCAGAACCATGGCAAGTCCACAGATAAGATCACTTTGTAGAACATATAAATGGAATTTATGGCAAACACAATTAGTAACCACTTTTTAAAATAAATTTTGATTTTTTGTTTTTTTCCAGATTACATGTCTACAATTTTTCAATATTCACTTTCTAATTTTTTAATCCATATTCTCTCTTCCTCCCACCCCTCTCCACCCACTCCACAAGAAGGCAGGTGATATGATAGTGGTTGCACATATATTGCCATGAACTAGTAACCTCTTTAAACCATTTTTCTCTCTCAAGAAATGCAGGTAAAATACTCTAAACTACCTCACATTATTGTTATTTTGAGGCTCTAATGAGATGAGGTTTGTGAAACATTTTTTTTATTTTTAAAAAAATATTTTTTCCAGATTACATATTGTTATTTTTTTCTTCCCCCACCTTCAAACCCTTAGCTTTTTTCTTAGAATTTGATACCAAGTATTGGTCCCAAGGCAGAAGAGCAGTAAGGGCTAGGCAATTGGGGTCAACTGACCTGTCCTGGGACATTGTGAAACACTTTAGAAAAATTAAAGCATTCAAAAATATCAGTAATTATTATTATTATTATTCATCAATCACAAACATATATGCCATGTTCTGTGATAATCATTTATAAGATATATGCAATAACA
Organism: Gracilinanus agilis; assembly: GCF_016433145.1. NCBI lineage: Eukaryota > Metazoa > Chordata > Mammalia > Didelphimorphia > Didelphidae > Gracilinanus > Gracilinanus agilis. Next base: position 581,865,897 of record NC_058132.1, read on the forward strand.
ACAATATAATTTTGCAAAGGAAGGTGATAGCAACTGGAAGAGGACCATCAGAAAAAAATAACGTACAGTGGAAGTTAGCCCTTGAGTTTAGCTTTAAAAGAAACAAATTGTTAGAAAAGGTGGAGGTGAGGAGAAGGAAGTGCATTCTGAATATAAAGAAAAACTTTGCAAAAGGCTGAATGAGGGGACGTGTGAGAAGGGGCAAGAAGGTCAGTTTGGCATGACTATAAGGGGGATCATTCTGAAATCATTGTGTGCAGCCAGCTTGTGAAAGGCTTTAAATGTCAAGTATAGGAACTTGTTTTTCACCATAGAGATAATAAAGAGGGATTGCATTGAGTAGGGCAATGATTTTGTCAGAGCTTTGTTTCAGGAACATCATTGTGGAAGCCTTGTGGAGGTGAAAAAGAGAAGGCCCCTTAAGAGATGGGTTGGGTGGCTATTATAACATTTTAGGGGATGAGGATTTCAAACAGGTTATTAAAGTCAAATCTTCTTTGACAATTTTATCACCAAATATTGATTTACAATGTCAATGATTTGAAATGATGGAAACATATTTTAAAATTTCCCTGGTTATTGGAGTTCACTTTAGCTTTATTTTTTTTTGGTTGTCATCATTAGCCCAATATGAGAGAAAAGAGTATATTTAAGAGATGTCAAAGAGATAAAATTGGCAAGAGAAGTTTTCATAAAAAATGTATAGCTGTGAACCAAAATGATTGGGAAACTATCTGGTTATAGATTTTTGCCTCCCTTTTCTCATTCTCCATCCTCGTTCATGTCTGCCCCATATTGCTCAGAAAGCACATAAAAAGACTATTCATACCTGGAATCCATATCTCTATCTCATTATAACTTAAGTGCCAAGGGAAATCATTCTCCTGAAGCACTCAGCATGCAAACCCGTATTGGCAGATTATGCTGTATTACATAAGTCCAGCTTCAACTTTCTGGGGAGGATAGTCAAGGGAAGGGGAAATAAAATATACCTTCAACTAAAACTAATATTTGAAAATGATCAAAATTTCATCAATGTTCATGTTAAAAGAAATTATAGTATTTATACCTTAATACATTGTCTTCTTGAGTTATGGTGGTCAAAAAGAAAATTATCACTTGACATCTAATTATCTGTTATTGTTGCTGTTGTTCAGTTGTGGTCAAATCTCTGTGACCCTGTTAGGAGTTTTCTTTGCAAAAATGCTGGAGTGGTTTGCCATTTCTTCTGCATCTCATTTTACAGATGAAGAAACTGAAGCAAACAGAGTTAAATGACTTTCCCAAAGTACCACAACTAGTTTGAGGCCAGGTTTGAAGTCAGGAAGATGAATCTTCCTGACTTCAGGTCTGGTATTCTATCCACAATACCATTTAGCTGCCCTATCAGATGGTGTACTTCTTCAGATATTTAGAATAATCCTCAAGTGAGACACATGGTACATTGCTGTCCCCAATTCAAAGCATTTATGGGTTGCTTTGACATTTTAGAGCTTGGGGTTCACTAGCATATCCTTCAGACTACAAGGATATATAAGATATTAGAAAATTATTTTAGTGGAAGACCAAGATTGCTAAACAACATTCCCCACCTAGCATCTAGTTAAAAAAAAATAAGTTTTTTTTCTGGTAGTTGGAATTTATTTCTTATATCTTTGTCATAGCAAACCATAGAATAAAGAATGGGATGAAAATCAATCCAATAATAACTATGCATTCTGTATATAGAGTTTGGTAAATTATGTACTATACTTTCATTTTATCAATCACATGAGACATAACTATTTACCAAAGTCAATATAAAATATAAATAATCAATTGATAGTCCTGGAAAGATACTTGCATATTTCCATGCTCCTAGTCAGCTAGAACCTAAACTGTTTAAGACAGGTAGTTGCCTATCCTTATCTTAAATGAACCAAACCAAATTATATTTTATTTTGTTGAGTTATATCTGTTGTGATAATTTCATCCTCAAATGCTGATCTGTTATGTCAATCATTTGATAGTCTGGGAACACAATTTTTAAATTTCACTATTACTGTATATCATATAGGTTTTTATATATTATCATCTTCTGTCCAGCACAATAAATTCAGGTATGAGACATCTTGATGTTAAAACTTTAACTACAAAAATGCTCATTAATACTAATTCTCATCGCCTTATTCTTCTCTAATGCTTGGAAGGGAACTGTCTCTCTCTTTAACATTCACAGATTTTCTGAGAGCATATAGTCCCTGCTGAAATGTACTACAGACACTAAGACTAAGAAATACAGATTTCTCATTTCCAGTCTCAGGGATACAAAATCCTTATTTGCCTAAACTCAAACTGGTCGTTCCTCACATTGTTTACTGTTATTCCTGTCTATATTAATCCTAACTTTCCCATGTCCCATTGTAACTTTGCTCTCTCTTTTCCATTGTACACCTTGAATCCCCAATTTGTCATTTATAAACTGTTTACCACATATCCTTTCATTCCTCTCATCTAAACACACATGTGCACACACACACACATACTAACATTGATTATCCATATCAGTAAATATACTTCTTGTGCCCTGTTGCCACATCCAAATCATCCCTTTGTCAATCATAACCTTACAAACTCTCTTCCTTTACAATTCCTTCTGCCCAGGTATACATCCAATACAGAGCTTGGTGGGAGTAAAGTACTGTGTTCTAGGACACTTCATTTCCTAAGGAGTAATTATCTGGCACATAGTTTCCTTTTCTCCAACTGTTGCTTCCACATGTTGATGTTTCTTTAAATTTTGTGCTCCCAGTTCCTCCAGCTCCTTACTTTCTTTTTTCTTTTTTTCTTTAGAATATTTTTCCATGGTTACATGATTCATGTTTCTTCTCTCCCTTCCTACTCCCAGAGCTGACAAGCAGTTCCACTGATTATACATGTATCATTGTTCAAAACCTATTTCCATGTTATTCATATTTAGAGTAGTCATCTTTTAACATCAAAATTCTAATCATATCCCTATCAAACTACATGATCAATCATGTTTTTCTTCTGCATTTCTGCTCCCACAATTCCTTCACTGTATGTGGATAGCATTCTTTCTCATAAGTTCCTCTGGATTGTACTGGGTCATTGAATTGTTGCTAGTAGAAAAGTCCATTACATTAGACTGAGCCACAGAGTATCAGTCTCTGTGTACAATGTTCTCCTGGCTCTGCTCCTTTTGCTCTATATCAATTCCTGGAGGTTTTTCCAGTTCACATGAAATTTCTTCAGTTCATTATTTCTTTCAGCAAAATAGTATTCCATCACCATCAGATACACAATTTATTCAGCTATTCCTCAATCTATGGACACCCCCTCATTTTCTAATTTTTACCACCACAAAGAGCATGGCTATACATATTTTTGTACAACTCTTTTTCCTTATTATCTCTTTGGGGTACAAACCCCACAGTGTTATGACTGGATCAAAGGGTAGGCATTCTTTTAAAGCCCTTTGTGCATAGTTGAAATTTCCCCAAAAAAATTATTGGACCAATTCACAACTTCACCAGCAGAGTATTAGTGTCCCAATTTTGCCACATACACTCCAACATTTATCATTTTCCTTTGCTGCAAATCCTTATATATCAATGACTTCCTAACATTCTGTGTTTTACTCAGCATTGTTTATCCTAAAGTTATTCTTCATCCAAACAAATACATCCTGGATTTTCACTACACAGTATTCTTGCAAACCATAAATCTTGCATAAGATTCTCTTCCCAATCACATAGTTTACTAGTTCAATATCTTACCACCTTCTTTTCCTCAATAATATGTCTCTTGTCCATTTGTATCTCACCAAATACCAAAACAATCTTTGACAATCCAAAGAGAACTGCTAAAAATATTTTTGTACAACAAGGTCATTTTCCTCTATCTCTGATGTCTTAAGCTACAGAGCCAGTAGCAGTATTGCTGGGTCAGAATGTATGTATAGTTTTATGGCCTTTGGTCATGTTTCCATAGTACTCTCTAGAATGACTCTATCAGTTCACAGTTCCACCAACAGTGTCTTAGTGCTCCAGTTTTACCTCATCCCGTCCTTCCATTCATTTTCTATTTTGGTCATGTTAACCAATCTGATAGGTGTGAAGTAGCATCTTGGAATTTTTCTACTTTGTTCTAATCAATAGTGATTTGGAACATTTTTCTTGACTATAGATAACTTTAATTTTTTCCTCTGAGAATTTCCTGATTCATGTACTATGATTATTAAGTGGGGGTTTCTTTGTATTCTTATAAATTGAACTCAGTTTCTATGTGTTTCAGAAATGAGGCTTTTGTCAGATGCTTGTTATAAATTTTTTCACCAAATTTACTGTTTCCCTTCCAATCTTGTTCTCATTGGTTTTGTTCTTGCAAAATCTTTTCAGTTTAATACATTAAAATTATCGATTTCATTTTTCATAATGTTTTCTGCATCTTATATTGTCAAAAGTTCTTCCCTTATCCAGATATGACAGGTAAACTTTGTCATGTTTCCCTAATTTGTTTATAGTATCATTCTTTATTACTAAATAAAATATTCATTTTGACTTTATCTTGGTATATGGTATGAGTTGTTGATCTATACCTAATTTCTGCAATACTGTTTTCTAATTTTCCCAGAACTTTTTGTTTCATAGTAAGTTCTTCCCCCAAAAGCTCAAATCTTTGGGTTTATTCAACACTAGGTTACTATGGTAATTAACTATAGTGTGTTGATTATCTAACCTATTCTATTGATCTGCCACTCTATTTTTTAGACAGAATCAGATTGTTTTGTTAATTGCCACTTTATAATAAAGTTTGAGATCTAGTAACTCTAGGCCTCTTCTTTCAAAATTTTAGTTTTATTTTGTCTAACGTCATGCTTGATACCCTTGCTTTTAAAACATTGCTTGAAGTACAATAGAGGCCTTTCATGCTCCCCAGCTTCTTTCAAGTACCCAAACTACTTTTTATTTATGTTGCATATATTCATATATATTCGTGTTGTTTCCTTGAATAGGATGTACGTTTTATGGGGGCAAAAACTGTTTCAATTTTTAGTTTATCTCTGAATATCACTTGGAAAAATTCCTGATACATTAAAAAGAAACAATGTCTGTTAGTTCATAGTCTGATTGATCATAGCTATTATCTTATAATTTCTCTGGTTTCTCCAATTCTCCATCTGTCACTTTTGATAGTTAAAAATATCATCCTTTATCTTTACCTACACTCAACATATGTGAATGAACGAATTTGCTTTAGCAAAAAGCCACATGCACCATATAACACTTCAAAATTATCTGAAACGTTTGGTGCTTTGCTGGTTTTACTGTCCTTAGTGAGGAAGTATTGAGCTTATATGAGGTTTACAGATCATAACACCCCAAAGTTTCTGATGGGAAGGCCTAGCTGGCTTACCTCAATTTAACACATAGTCTTAGAATGTTGTTTTTAGTCAATATATGACCGAGTTTTCAAATTATGTTCATCTATTGGACAGTCTGAAAGTGACTTTTAGGTTCTCCTTTTCAATCTTAATTTCTGGTATATACTGATTACTTATAAACAATTAATATAAACTATACTAAATAAAGGTGGGGGAAATGATCAGAGGAACCAGAATTAACATATGGGGTGACTCACTAATGCCTCCAATGTATGAAATGATCTTTTTCTGAATGGTCAAGCCAAGTTAAGCCAGCTAGTATTCATTAAACACTAACTATATGTTAAACATTTTGCTGAGTACTGGAAACATAAATGCAGTAAAAATACAGCACTTTCCTTCAAAGGGCTTGCATTCTAATAGCAGAGAGACAACACCTAAAAGAAAGATAAGGAAAAGCAGAAATAAGGGATATTTTAGCAGAAAACAGGGGAGAAAAAAACCTAGACAGTCAAGGATGTAGCCTGCAGAGGAATGAAGATGTACCTGGCCTGGAGATTCAGGGAGGAACCACCTGATCTTAATGAAAATGCTGAAAGGCAGAGGGTATTTCCACTGTGGGAAGTCAAAATTAAAGGGAACTTCAAGGGTGAACAAGTTTCTTTGGCATGGTAAAAAGAATCCAGGTTTAGCAGCACAGCCTAGAGAAAAGAGACAAGTTTTCCATTTTGGTTGTTATGAAACTGGAGAAGTATATTTAAAATACATTAAAATCAACATGGGCAAACCCTTTGTTGACAATGCAGTTCATTGAACTCTGGAATATTATGTATTCTCTTTTCATATAAACGATATTATATCTTTTGATTTCCTGTACTTTAGAGGAATCTCTGCTCCTTAAGGGAATGATTTTTATTTTTTCCTACTCTAATCATCTTCCCTGGATGGCAGTCAAGCGCATTCATTAGTTGTAGCTTGTGGTACTAAATTAAACCTTTTCAGAAGTACTCTCATTCAAAAAAACTAATTTTTAACCAAAAAATATATTTTGAGGGGAACAGCTAAATTTATAGGTACTCACATTTCTTTCAAAAATATTCCTGAGTCCTAATGCTCTTTTTAAAAGGCTGTGAGTGAGGTACAATGGTCTCAAAAAGCATCATTTTATAGAACTGTAGGTCATACTTTCTATCAGTGGAGACAAGATGGCACGCAAATGATGTTGCATAGGGCATTCAGAAAAGAACACTGAGGCCTTTATTTTATTTACTGGAATTTGAAGTTGGAAATGTGCATTTTGCAGCAAAAATGTTTTGGAAATTTACTGCACTCTCTGTTTCTGCTAGCTAAATTATCCTCAATCATTTTAGGCTAAGCTATTGTCTGAGTAAAGTACATGTAGAGAAGCAGTATCATAGAAAAAGAGAGAGGAGAATGTCTTGAAGTTAAATGAAAATAGGTTTTGCATATGAGATACTCATAACTATTTTATTAATTTTAGCTGTAATTTTTTCCTAAGAAAAATAATAAAATAGTTAATATATTTGTTTTTCTCACAAATTATCTTTTAAACAGAACAAACATCCTGAGTATATTATTTAGCTGACCTAACCTAAAGGACTATCTATATTAGCATCAGAAAGAAATCTTTTTTTAAAAGAATGAAACCCATTTAGTTTATTTTCCTTAACATATCAACAATACTAACTTTATAGAATTGAGCATAGAAGACTAGTTTTATGTTGTCACTGTTTTAATTACATTTATTCATGTGTACATGAATTTTTTTTGCAAATATAGTACTCTAATTGGTGGAATGAAACTTCTGGGTCAAACAAAGGCCTCCAGTAACAAGATTCTCATTAAATTGATATTTGACATTGCTTAGGAAGAAATGATAGGGTGTATGAAGCAAGAAAATAATACAAATCTAGGGTACTGTAACCTTTCTTACTCAGTAATAGGGAAAAGATTAGTCAACAACTCAAATAATCACTGACTTTCAAATGAATTATTCAAAAAAGGCAATATGAGCTGATAGGTAATAAATAGAATATGATGCCTTGTCATTATATATAGCTAAACTAGTGCCTAATACCAGAGAATATCTTGGATAGCATTCTTTGATTCGGTTGTTCCTGTGCATAAAAGAATGTTTGCTGAATGCTATTGAATAAAATGTATTTTCTATTAAGTTCATTCACTCTTATAGTCTTCTAGAGAATAATTTGTAAAAATTCTGCTTTAAAGAATTAAAGATACCTTCTATCCATTACCTGCCATTTTAAATAAAGAATGTACCCCAGAGATTCTAACTTCACTGACTAGGCAAAAGTTTCATTTGTAAGATCTGACTTAAATGAATGATGCTCAGTTGAATTCGTTTACATAAGAGTCTAATATCCTAGGTGCCAAGAATTATTTTTTGAACAAAGTAGAACTGAATTCATCTTTATTCAATTGAATTGAAGAGCTCATTGATTAAGCACTGAGGACTACTTGCTTCATATGTAGGAGAGCTTAAATTGTCACTATTCCTTCTTCTACCATCTGGAAGACGAAGAGTGAATAAAAACCTCTCTTTCCTCGGGAACCTCATCAGGGGGACAAGAATAAAGTTTTTTCCTTTTAAAGGTTTCTGATGAGGATGTTTCTCCTTTCATCTGTAGCCATTGGATGAAGACTCCCTTTCATCTTCATTCAAGGGTTCAAGATTACTAGTAAGTCAGCTAAAGAATTCACTTTTTTGAAGATAGTAGGGTAGAAGCAAGGTAAGCTTGAAATACTCTGGAAATTCTCTCCAACCAACCTTAAATTAACACATCTAAACAAATTCTGAATGAAAGAACCAAAAAGGGGGATGTAGTGAAACAACCTTCCTGTAGAAAATACATCAGAAGGTAGCCAGAGAGGGTCTGGTTCATTGGGGTAAAGGGGAGCAAGCTTCAGGGCAAGGTAGTCAGCAGCATGCCTCACCTATTCAAGCAAAGAGAGAGGCCCAAAGCCCCTGCCCAACTCTGAGGTTTGGCTCTGAGCCCTAATACAAGGTATCTTACATTGTTCTGAACCCTACAAACCATCAGCAGTCTAAGGGAGAGACTGAATCTTCTAGAAGTAGGACGTGGCCTTCTGAGCTCCCAGTCCATGGACCATCATACCACCTGTTATGATTATAATAACAGATAGTTTGGAGAAGCAGATAAATGTTTCAGGGCCAAATAGCTCTTTAAGTTAAGAGCCAGAGATTGACAGGCTACAGTGAGGAAAGGAGGGGGTAAAACACTCCTGGCTCTCAAACCCCTCCCCCTCTAACTGCTTCTTCTTCAGTTGGTAATGAAGACAGCAATAGGATTCTTCTGGTAAGTTTCTCTTATGGCTGAAACCCCAATAATGTTCCTTTCTTAAATTTATATTCCTCTCAGGTCAGTTAGAGGAGATATATAGAAATTATTTATCTAACTGTTGAGGACAGAGGAGATCTTAAACTGGCAGCCAACAGGATTCAATCAAGAAGTTCAGACTGAATTGTAAGTATCTTCCAAATGATTATCAGGCACAGCTTTGAAGGTAAAAAGTTATATTAGGAATTAACAAGGAAAATTATATAAATCCATGAAGGGTTTAGGATAAATGAAAGGTGCCCCTAAACTGTTAAATTGATGCCCCCTTCCTCCTCCTCACTGGAGAAGATGAAGCACTTAACTAAAACTGGCTCTCTTGCTATAGATAAATATCTTACTCTCTAATTACTAAATAATTATATAATTATATTAATGAAGAATAGAATTGACAAATAGGCTAACCCTATGAGTAGAAACTACTGGCTTAAACTACAATGGTTTCTCAGGAGAAACCCCAAGTCAGGAGAAACAAGCAGAGTATCTGCTCACATCCAATCCCACCAAATAACTGTCTTCAACCCTTCTCAACTGCCCCTCACCCAAAGTTCTCCAGGGTGGTCCCCTGGAATTCTGGGTGAGGCTCTCCCTGTACCTTTGCAGGGATTCCATGCTTTGCATCTGCACACAACACACCTTGGAAGAAATGGAACTTGCAGAGACCCAGAAATAGAGTGAAGCATAGTAGGGAGGGAAAACTGAAGTTTAAGAGAGTGCCCTTTCTACCCTGAGAACTGAGCCCATCTTTTAAAATAAAAGTCAAGATAAAGATAGGGGAGATGAGCAAAAAGCAAGAAACAAAAACACAAACATCTCACTATAGAAGATTTTGATGGAGACAGGGAAGAGCAAGGCACAGTCTCAAAGGGGGGCAATGAAAGCAAAACAGCTATAGGCAAAACTTCAAATAAAAATATGAATTGGTCTCAGGCTGTTAAAGACCTCAAAAAGAATTTCAAAAAGTAATTAACAGAGGCATAGGAAAATGGGGAAGAGAGAAGAAATCAATGCAAAACTGAATTGACCAAAAGGAAAAAGACAAAAAAATTTAATGATGAAAATAATTGCTGAAAAAGTAGATATGAGCTCACAGAGCCAAGGTCAGTGGGCAGGCTGAGTGGGGCCAGGCCAATGGCACTGGATGAGGCAAGCAGAGGTGTGCAGAAGGCAAATTGGCAAGTGTACTGTCACAGCACCTTAGCAAATAATCCCTCCTGGGAGCCTGAGTGTCTGTCCCCAGTGCTTCTGGAGATGCTTGGCAGCAACAGTCCGGCCCTCAGGCTCCCAGGAGGGATTGAGCTGGTTGGGGTGGATCCTCCCTAATCTTTCCCTGCCTATAAGGACAGCCACTGCCAAGAACATCCTACGGAGATCCTCATGGCTTCTGGTGTCCCAGGTCTACAGCAGGTGGTGTTCCAGCCAAGACAGAAGACTGTGTGTGTGGTATGAAGGCCAGGAGTGCATGGGAGTGATGGAGCAGCACAGCTAGGCAGAAGATAAGGTGACCAGCTGTTGGACCAAAAATTGCAAATCTGATGCAAATCAGAGAAGGTGTGGCTGCCAGAGCTGAAGTGCTCCATGCCTCAGCCACCACCAACCATAGAACAAAGAGCACCTGCTGGGGAATACAGATTTGTTTCCAGGAACACTGATGTCCCAAAGAGGAAGTCAGATGCAGTGGAGATGAATGAGATGATGGTGGCTATGGACCTGACCACTCTGTCTGGCAGCCCATAGTGCAAAGTCCTCCTGGCATTGAGTGCAATTTAACTATATCCCCATCAGCCCATGGACCCATGGAAGGAGAGTGGGGATGTGTCAGACAGTGGCAGCAGCACCACTAGTAGGCATTGGAGTGGGGGCAGTAGGCTCTCCACCCCATCATCTCCCCACCCTCAAGCAAGCCCCAAAGTTTCAGGTGAGGCTTTTGGTGAACTTTTTTTTTTTTTTTTGGTGGCTTTGAGACAGACCCGGATCCTTTCCTGATAGATGAGCCAGTGCCACGAAAGAGAAAGAACTCAGTGAAGGTGATGTCCAAGTGTCTGTGGCCAAACTTCAACAAAGTCCTGCACTCCATTGTGGGTACCAAGAGACATATCAAGACCTTGCACACAGGGGACAGTATGGATTCTGACCAGTGGAAACAGAAGGAAGATTTCTACTCCACAGAGGAGCAGATGAAGGAGGGAGCTGCTGCTCTGGCAATTGATACTCCCACTGCTGAGACAGTTCCTGTCCAGAGGCTGACCAATACTTTCCTTGCCATCCTACCACCACACCTGCCCCAAGCAGAGTCCTTAGTCCTGGAATGCCCTGTCTTGGAACCTTTCTTGCTCACTGGTGTTCTTGGCTGGCTCCTTTTGGCACATTCAGGCAGTCCATGCACACTAGGCACTATCCTCAATCCAGACCTCAGGATCTCCACCAGCATTAGCTGAGCTGCTGCCACTTCTACTCTCCCATCCCTCTCTCCAGTGTGGAGCCAGTCACTAAGCTTCAGTGAACCCCAGCAGCCACCACCTACATTGAAATCTTACCTGATTGTCCCATCACCAGCCAGATCACAGAGCAGCAGCAGGAAAGCTCCTGGAGAAGCCAAGGAATGCTATAAGGTGTAAGGCACTGAGTACTGGGACTAGTGGTGCACAGCTTGTCGGTAGAGAAAGGCTGTCCACACTTCCTGGATTGAATTTGTTGAACCTGCTCATCTTCTTACTTCCCTGGGCCCAGAGCCTACCCAGATCACGGCCTGGCAGCCTAGAGGAGGAAGTGATGCAGGAGACTCTCCTGAGTCTCTAGCAATGACCTAAAAAATTATCTGGAAATTTAAAAAGGGTCAAAAATTTCAAAGGAATCAATGAAAAAAAATTATCACAAATAGTCTAGCAGTACCAGATTTTGCATTGTACTATGAAGCAGTAATCACACTGGCTAAGAAAATGGGAAAAGTGGAAGAAATTCAGTAGAATAGATTATATGAATAATATACAGGGACCAATGACCTCAGCAACCTTTGTTAAACCCAAAGATACCAGCCTTTAGGATAAGTTCTCACTATTTTGACAAAAAATACTGTGAAAACTGGAAAACAGTATGGCGTTAACTAGGTATACCAAGATAAGGTCAAAATGGGTATATAATTTATGTGAATTGAGTAATATGTAAGGATGGCTGATGGGACAAAAAGAGCCTGAAGAAGGCCATTGATGACAATTACTGACAGTTGAGACCAGAGGGAATTTTGGGAAATTCTGCAAAAAAGTAGGAAAAGGAGGGACTTCCAGAGGAGGACTGAGAGAGAGAGGAGGAGAACATTCCATCTTGGATCCAGTCCTGAGGGCTTCCTGAGGATTTTTCTTTGGACATTGATATCCTGATTCCATGGTCAAAGGCATCCCATCGCTTCTCATCCATGAAGACTTCAACCATCGAGTTAGATAATTTTTGGGACTCCATTTTGGGAGCATCTCTTAGACTCCTTCTCCCATTACCCAAACATGCTGAGAGACCCTTTCCAGTCTAACTTACAATTATAGAAAAGGATAGAAGCAGAAGGGACAAGGGGGGAGATTGCTTAGGAATGGGAACCCCAAAGGTTCCCACCTGAGTGATGGACTCATAGAAATAGAGAAGAGGGCACCCTTTAATCTCTCTGCCCTTCACCCCTTTTCCCTATCCCTAAATTGCAAATAATAAAAGCCATTCATTAGTCAGATAGTGTTCCAGAGTGCCTGAGAGACAAGGGGGAGGGGATTCATAGCTTGGTCTGGTTGTCTCCATCTTGGAGCCAGATCACCTGCTGTGAAGTTGGCTGACCTAAGGGGAGGCTTGTGTGAACCCTACCCTCATTCAGAATCAGATTGGGGTCCCCCATATCTCATCTTATAGAGAAGCCTCATCCCCAACTCCTGTGGGGTGGCATGACCATCCATATCACCCAGTTTTGGGGTAACACCCCCTCGAAGTCTCTCAGAATATATATTCAGTAGGAGGGGAGAGCTAGAAGAGAGTCTCACCTCATAGACTCTTTAGCTCTCCTCTATCATAGCATTAATTATTGGCTCTCTAGTATTATTATAAATATCATAAATAAATTAATGGAATGTAGAATAGTTTACCTGGAATATCTAAGGAGAAGGGAAATATTTAGTGCAAAAAAGAGATAGAGAGCTTTATAAAATTTAAAATGAATAATTTTTATTATATTAAATTCAAAAGCTTTTGTAACAAATAAAACCAATGTAATCAATATTATAAGTAATTAAATAAACTGGGAAAATTTGTAACAATTTTCTCTTATAACATCCTAATTTCTCAAATTATAGAGAATGGGGTAGGGCGTAGCCGAGATGGTCTTTTAGTAGCAGCAAAAGCTGAAACCTCACTGAGAATCCTCCCAAACCAATCTTTTAAAAGAGTTTAAAAAGGAAAGGAGTCAAAAAACAACAAGAAGAAGAGAAGGTGCTTTCTTGCACAAAAGAGCTTGAAAAGAAGGCACATAGTCAATTTTCACAGAATAAGGGGAACCGGAAATAAAATTGTATATAGGGAAGCACTGGCAAACCATCTCCCACCTATTACACCAGGTTCTGAACTTGGGAATAGGCCAACTTCAGGATCACAGGACCCTACCCTTATCAACTACTGAGCACGCCACACCCCACACCAATCTCTAGAAATACCAAGTCCTGGCACCAGCCCACAGGAGACCAGGAAGTCTGTAGCACTTGACCCTTTCAGGCCTATGCTGTGGTGGAGCTCTAGCCCCAGGGCAAAATAATTCAGAGTGCTCAGTCCTGAAAACTGTCAGTAGAGGGGACACAAGCAGCACCTTCCAGAACTCTCAGTCTACAAGCAAAAAAAAAAAAGTTGGGAAAATGAGCACACAGCAAAAGAAACTAACTCTAGAAAATTTCTAGAGACAAAGAATAAGGCACAGTGTTAATAGGGAACAGTGAGATCCAAGCAACCACATACACAGTTTCAAAGAAAAGGGGGAATTATTCTCAGACACTGGAAGAACTCAAAAATGAATTTGATTCAAAAATCAAATAAGAGAGATGGATGAAAAATGGGGAAAAGAAATGAAAGTAATGCAATTCTGTCCTGAAGAGGCTTCTCTGCTCTGTTGATTGACTAGGTTAGGTTGATGGTATTAATGAACCCTGAGGTCAGATCTTCCCCAGTTGGCAGCAGAAGCTAAAGGTGTAGGTGCTTATAACTACTCTCAGTACAGTCTATGGGAGTGGGGCCTTGGAGCTTCCCTGGCCTCTGAAGGCTTCTTATCTGCCCTATTGATAAGGTTAAGCCAGGACAGAGTTGATCTGCAGAGCTGGATGTATTTTGAGGCCAAAACCTTGAGAAGGTGGGGCAGGGACAAGATAGAGTGTTTTGGCTGTGACTAGGCTGCCCTTTCTGCGCTTCTCCTCCAGCTGCCTCCCTGCTGCCTGTGTTCAATGCCCTGAGCCTAGCACAGTTGTGCTGTGAGGGCACTCCTTCCTCTGTACTAGAGCTGTTGCCCACCCAGAGATTCCAGTCACTACTGGAGACTCAGCACTGTAGGTGGGGGAGGGGTCCTGGAACCTTCCTTCTTCCTTTCCCTTGAACCAGAGAGTTCAAGAATTTTGGCGTACCTTTTAAGTTGAATCCAGCAGGAGGATCCCCCAGCTCTGTCCTGTCCATGTTAGATTTGGTTTTCTGTCCCCTCGAAGCACTTTGCTTTTGATTGGTGTGGAAGGGTTTTCAGAGGTCTGGACTTTTGCTGTTTCTAAGGAGCCATCTTGACTCCACCTCCCAGAGTACATTTTTGAATGGAGAAATCATACTTATGATTAGCATAGTAACTCACTTATGATTACTATAAAATCACTCAATATTATTCTAACAATTCACATATTTAAAACTATAACTCATTTATTATCCTGGAATTGCATTCTTAATCTGCTTACCTATGACTAAATTCTTAGTATAAAAAACACACAAAATCAAACATTGATTAAGCTAATAATTATTTATTTTTCTAGTTATATCAAATTAAATCTCTGAGAAGGCGGAGGTGAGGGAGGGAGGTAAATAATTTGAATCTTATATTTTTTTTTGGAAAACATACGTTAAAATTGTTATTACATGTAATTGCAAAAATAAAATAACTTTGATTCATAAAAAGGAAAAAGAAAGAATTCCTTTTTTCACAAGTAAAATCCAATTCACCATGATTATAAAAAGATAATGTCATTTTTCTACCATTTCCATATTGTTAAAAAGAAAAATAAAAAAGCAGTCCTAATTATTAAACACTTTGTTGCCCTTAGCCATTTCTAAGAAGAAGTTGTCTGAATCAGTCCCGAGGAAAGAAAACTAAAGGAGTAGCTGAAATATTTCAGTGGATTGTTTAGAACCTTCCCAAGAGCCAGAGTCCTCAAAGTCTAGGATATATTTCACAAAGGCTGGAGTAAGGAAGGGTTGTAGAGTGTTAACTGAGAATAAATATATCAAATAGTCCATCTTGATCACATAAGTCCTCTTGAAGGCTCAACCCAAATAACTGTTGAGTAGAGATCAGCCAGAAGACCATTTTAATGGTCCCTAGAGACAGTATTAAGTTTTGCACAAATCAATCATTCAATAAAACATTTATTAACTACCTGTTATATTCCAGGCACTATTCTAAGTACCATTAAACACAAAAAGAGGAAAAAGATAGCCCCTACACTTGAGTAGTTTGGTGCGGGTGGGGTTGGTGAGGGGAGGGGAGTGTCAGAGGAGAGATGCAGGCATATGTGAGTATTGGGAAGAAAGAATGAACAATCCCTGGCAAATCATTAGATATGGGGCAGAGTGTTTTGGTGAAAGTGAGTGAGGACTTAAGGATAATACCATGGTTTTGTATCTGGATAGTGGTGCCCTAGATAGGAAATAAATAGTTAGGACTAGGAGAATGTTTGGATACCAGAAGAGTTAATGGGTTCCTTTCTATATTTCTTGATAAGATATCTTTGAATCATTCATATTGAACATCTTCAGTTGGAGATGCAAAACTGAAGGTCAGGCTAAAGGGCTGGACAAGCAATCTTTGAATCATCTGCATAGAGATGATAAATGAATCAAAGGGAGCTGAATAGATCACCAGGTGAAAGAATATAGAAAAAGAAAGGAAGCCCTAAAAAAGAGCCAAGAAAAACACATGGTACTATATTTTCAAAAATTCGTTATCATATGCTTTGTTGCTATGTCTTAAGAACTATCAATCTTTCCAAATGATTTTTAGTTTTAACTTCCTATATGTATTGCTTTGCTCAATTTAAATGTGAGCTTCTTGAAGGGAGGGACTATCTTGCTTTTTCTTTTTGTAACTCCAGTATTTAAGGAGGGATTGAAAGAGGGAAGAAGCATTTATATAGAACATACTATGTACCAGGCACCATGAAAAGCATTTCTTTTTTAAAATCTCATTTAATCTTTATAATAATCCTTGAAGTTTGATGCTATTTTAATTTTCATTTTACAGTTGAGGAAACTGAGGCAAGCAGAAGTTATTGGCCATGGGTTACTCAGCTAGTAATTATTAGAGGTTGGATTTGAACTCATATATTCCTGACATCAGACCTAGGACTCTAACCATTGTACAACCTATTTGCCTCTAAGTTTAGCATAGTGTTTTTTGTTGTTGTTATTGTTCGTTTGTTTTTGAGAATTAGTCTACTGCTAGGTTCTAGCCAACAGATATGACTCCATGTTTAACTACTGAGACTGCTTATAGCAGGAAATTACTTTGTATACTCTTTTGTTTTGATCTACTTCATTTAGGTGAGGAATACAAATTTCTCCTGGTTATATAGCTTAATAAATTTCATCTATTTTGGTTATTCAAGTTTAGAATATTTTTTTTCCTTTCACAATGATCCTTTGGTTGATAAAGTGATGTAGGGAAAAAGTTTTCAGTCAGACCAGCCCATAATGACTGCCCTCAAGCTTTCTGTACTCAGTACTTATGAATCTGCCTGGCAATTATATTCATATATATTGGAAGAGACTCAGAGATCGAGGTTCTCAATCATGGTCTGTATTCCATTGTATATCTCCATTATTATTGTGTTTTTATGGGACTGTGGTTGTGGAATGACACAACTGTATTCATTTAAGTAGCAAACTGCTTGATTTGTGGTTCTCTGAATGCTTATGTTTCTTCTGGGTACCACACCCACAATCTCCTCCTAGCTTTGGCACAATATACACTTGATAAATAAATATTTTTCCCCTCATGTCTTCATTCCTCGACAAATTCTAGAATATATCTTGCCTCACTGAAGCACTGTCCCTGATTGCATGCCAGTCATGAGAGAAAACCATTTATACCCACTGTATTTTTGTTGACAAAAAAAGAAAACATGTCTAAACTTAGTAGCTTTAAGTAAAAATTATTCCATTTTGAATAAAAGGAAAGTAAGCACCAGGAATCTATGTCTTAGATAAGTTGAAGTAAAGGTGCTCTATCTTTTTTTTTTAACAAACATAATGGATATGACACTACCAGTGAAACATATGCTTAAGAATAGTTTTTGCCACTGCAGATTGAGTTAAACTGTATTATCTTTTTATTTAAAATTTTTTTAATTATTTTTATTTTATTGATTAATTAAGAAAAATTTTCCATGGTTACATGATTCATATTCTTTCCCTCCTCTTCTCCCTTCCCCCCTCCCATAGCCAACACACAATTCCACTGGATTTTACATGTGATATTAATAAAGACCTACTTCCATATTATTGATATTTGCACTAGGGTGATCATTTAGAGTCTGCATTCCCAATCATATAAACTATATTATCTTTAAAAAACTCCTTTAATGAAAAATAAAGGATAATTGCTCAAAAATGAGGGTGTTGAGGTGATTAAGAACTTGGAAAAAATCTAAAATTTTTGCAAAATAATGATTAATACAATGACCCTAAATACTTTAGCTTAGCTTGATTACAGATTCTCAGAATATTCAATCCTTTGAGATGTTCCATCCCAACCCTTATGTCAATAAAATAACCTCTTCAGTACTACTGACCAATGTTTATCCATTCTCTACCCATGAATACAACTGCTCATCCTCCAATAACTCTAATTTTCAACAAGTATGGCTCCTGAGCCATGGTCCTCTTAGATCAGATTTGGTGTTGGAATTAAATGAGAGACACTTGGGATTCATTCACTATTCAACCAAGAAAGAATATTACTTTTCCCTAACACAATGGAGGGAAATTATCAGTGTAAAATGATTTGTGTGTGGTCAGACATCTATCAAGACTGATAGAGGCACTGATCAAGTTGACTTGGGCCTTTTATTGGCTCTAGGCAAGGAAGCAGAGAAGCTAGGGTTAATCTAGTTTTGTGCTGAGAGGAGTAAGCCACAATGGGGCCAAAGTAAGTTGGATGGGAGTTGCTTGTTTGGAGAAATCTATGTCAAGCTAAAGATAGTTGCTTCAGGTAGTTGTTATCCTATACACACCACTCTGTGGTGGTATGATCCTAATGATATTCCATAAGACTTCTCACCATTTAAATAACTAGAATTTAAATAACCTTTTTTAAAATAACTTTTTTAAAATTAACTTCTTCCCATGGCTAGTATTATGAGAGGGTGGGGAAGGAAGGATGGGGAAAAGTAAAACAATAAGAACAACAAAACAAAAACATGAAGAAATTCAAAATTTAGAAGTCTTAAGTCTTTCATCCCTCCTTCAGAAAGAACAATTCTCAGAGTCTTGCAAGTTTGTCTATGTGATGGGTGATGTCCCATATTTGAATTGCACAGTGATTTCCAATTGCAAAGTGGTAATGATAAACTAGGCAGGGCCAAG
The DNA here is from genome assembly GCF_016433145.1 of Gracilinanus agilis. NCBI lineage: Eukaryota > Metazoa > Chordata > Mammalia > Didelphimorphia > Didelphidae > Gracilinanus > Gracilinanus agilis. The sequence continues at coordinate 581,884,530 of NC_058132.1, forward strand.
GACATCAGAAAAAGAGAATAGATGATTTCTTCTCCTTATGTGCCATGGCAATGATGAAGAAAAGTAGCTCCAGTTCCTCCTTGTACTGTCTTCTGTAGCCTCTCCTGAATGATTCAAATGGATTATGTTTTGGTGGGTGGGAGGAACTTGAGGTGAACCCCTGGGTTTGGGACAGGTACTCTGTAAGAATGTAAAACTCCAAATTTAGCTTAGAAATGAAAAGATAAAATTGTTAATTTGGTATTCATGTTGAATTGACTGGGAAGACAGTGTAGGTGGAGCACTGCCTCCTAGAGGGGATGGATTCTGCATTTCTTATACTCTTTTGACAGAGGGGCTACATGACCAAGGATGAGGGAATGGAATGAGGTTGGGCAGAATTAAGGCATGTTTGTTACCTGACTGGGACTAGAGTGATGTTTTGTGTCCTGAAGACAAGGGGGTGACTGGCATAGTTTAGGGGATGAGTAGATGTCCTAGATACAACCCAGTGGTATCAAAGCATAGCTGGAAGGTACATACACACACACACACACATACACACACACACACACACACACACACACACACACACACTTCAAAATCTAGGGGAGAATTCAAGGGGAATGTTTTTCTCAGGAGTCTTTCCTTATGAGTCTCTGATGCTCAGGGTCACCTTTTCCTCAGCATCTCAAGAATGCAAGGAGGGAAAGTAATTTTCCTGCTTTCTGTCTGACCCAAAGTCATCCAGGACCCTTGTAGTTCAGGTTGGATGTTGGGATGAAATTAGGCACTCATAAGTCACTGAGTATCTTCCCCTCCCCAAAGTCCAAGAGTCCTCATGGCTGAGGCCAATCAAACTTTGTGAGCAGAACAGGTTTCACTGGAGAAGTTGCTGGGAAAACTGAGGCTTAAGGAAAAGGTGTGTGAAGTGACTGAGTCAGGAAACTGCTGTCCTACCAAAATGAAATATGTCATGAACATAGATCTCCTGTTTTAACATTTTTCTAGGATACTGCACTTCAGCAGTGCATGTCCTGTCTATCTTAGAGAAATTCATTAAGACTCATCTGTACTCTATATACTAAAAACAAAATTGAAATACTGTCCCTAATGAAAGAATAGCTTTTAGTACATCCTTTTATTAGTATGGTATTTGTAGTTCTATTGTGAAGGCTATCTTTTATCTGTTTAATAATAATTCTATTGTTTTAAAGTGGCCATTCATTACAACTATTAATTAGGGAGGGCTTCTTATAGGAAATTAAAAATATGCTCAATGAACATGTACTTGTGAATTTTAACTATTTTGGCACATATTGACAATCCAGATTATAGTGATAAAACTATAAAAGAGGAAAAAAGTTGACTAAAATTATTTACAGTCTTAATCAAATGGCTGGTAGGTGTCCACTGTTTATGATCATTAGTATAAATATAATCATTAGAAGTGATGCATTTTTTAAACCTAATTATCATTCATAAGATTTAAGGGTATGCAAATTTAAACAAAGCAGTTATATCAGCAGCTTGAGGTCGAAGTCTTCTTGCTGTAAAGATCAGAAAAGATATTCAATTAGGTTCAATAAATGTTACATTCATTTTTTTGGTGTATATGTTATTTAAGTACCTATATGATGAAATTCACTAATAATTGCAGATTGCTATATAGACAGATTTGACTAGCTACATCTATGTATAATATTGGTTTATTTAATTTTTTTCATCATAACATAATGAATATGCTAGAATATATAGCTTAATAGTCTTAACATGAAATGTTGTGATGTGTTCTATTGCTACTAACAGGCATAACTAAAACCTCATGATATTCTTTTATGGAATAATTATGTAATTCCATTTATGCAGCAACTCACCAAATATATAATTAAGCTAATATCCACTGGTGAGTGAACCTTTAACAAGAATTCAGATATTAGATTGAAACCATATTAAATCATTTTCTTTTTAAGTTGATTTTATAAGAATCCTGCAAATAATAAAAAGAGTATATTTATCTGGCTGAACATTTTAAAGCTATCAAGTTAAAAGCTTTCCCCTAACTGAAGACTTTTCTACAATATTCTTTTATCTATTTTGGTAACTTCTATATGAAAGAATAGAGGATGCCTTAGTCCAATAGATTATAATGACTATGTTTAGAAGTTTAAAATTGATGTGATTTCTTAAACTATTTACTTAAAAGCAGGGAAAAAAAACTTTTTCTGTACATGTATGTCAAGTAATATAACTTGTTTTATTTTTATTTTTGTTCATTTTTGTTTTTTCAATTTTTTTATTTTTAAATATTTTTACATAGTTACATGACTCATTTTCTTTCTCTTCCCACTCCCAGATTTGACAAGCAATTTCACTGGGTTGTACATAGATTATCACTCAAATTCTATTTCTATATTATTAATTTTTGTAATAGAGTAATCTTTTAAAACCCAAACCCCAAATCATATATACCCAAATAAAAAAGTGATAAATCATATTTTTTCCCTGCATTTCTACTCCTTTCATTCTTTCTCTCGATGTGGATAGCATTGTCTCTCAAAAGTCCCTCAGAATTGTCCTGGCTCATTGCATTGCTTCTAGTAGCAAAGCTGATTAAGAACTTTTTTTTTTTAAGGCATCTGATTTCATCATGTAGATTACAAAATTAAAAATATCAGAGCTATAATGAACCTCAGAGAACATTTGTCTAGTCCATGTGAATATCTCTTCTACAGCATATCCAAGAACATATCATGTATCCTTACCTTTAAAATCAAGACATTTTGTGTCTCCATATAATTAAAATTTTTTTTCTAGTTCTATAATCCTTTCATAGTTTGATTAGCATAGCACAGAGAAGACTGACACAAATAATTTTGCCTTTTTATTTTACTTACTTGGCTTGTTCCTAATTAATATTTTTCTAATAATTTAGGCTTTTATTCTTATAATTATTTTAGTTTTATTTATATAGATTCTGTATCTATCTTAGTATTTTGTAATATTATTTTATTTTACACATTCTGTAGCTATTTAAATGTGTTTTTTCTTTTTAACTCTTCTTATTGGGTGTTATTGATATATAGAAATTATTATGATTTTTGTGAATTTCTTTTATATCTTCTAAATTTATTGAGGTTATTAATTTTTAATTAATCTTTTTGTTGTCTTTCCACAGCTCTCTAAGCACATTTTTTCTTCTTTAATGATACTTGCTTCCTCATTTATTTATTTATTTATTTAGCCAGGAGTTTTGGCAATATGTCAAATAGAAAACAATGGACATCCTCATTTCCCTCCTAAACCTACCGGAAAGGATTATAGTTTATTCCATGACATATAATGCTGGTTTTTGGTTTTAGATGTTTACAGTTTGATCTGGTTATGGAAAGGTCCATTTGTTTCATTTTTTCCCTCTAGATTTTAATTTATATAGAAATGAGTGTTGCAGCTTATCAAAATCCTTCTCTACATCTATTGATAAAAATATATTTTTTCCTTTATGATGCCATTTGCAGTTTTCCTCACATTAAATACATCACATAAGGTCAGAGTTAGGATTATTTTGATATATTGTAGCTTCTTTACTAAAATTTTATTTTAAAAATTTGCATCAAAGTTCATTAAGGCTATTTATCTATAATATCATTTTTTCTGTTCTGACTTTGATCTTTTGATCAGGCCATATCTGTGTCATAAGAGGAGTTTTATAGAATATCTTCTTTTTATATTTTTTATAAGTTTATATGACATTGGAAGTAATTTTCCTTTGGATGATAGAATTCTTTTGCTAATTCATCTGTTCATGATTTATTTGTTTCCCTTTCACCTCAATGTTTGGAGTTTATTTATAGCTCATTCAATTTATTTAATGAGATTAAATTGTTTAAATTTTCTAATATTCTATCATTCTGGGCATTTAAAAATGTTTAAGTTGTAGGTTTTATTGCATATAATTCAACGAATTGACTTCTAATAATATCCACTTTTCCTCATTTGTTGTAAATTATCCTTTTTCTGTTTAATATTTTGGTTTTCATCATTTCATTTTCCTATTTTTTATTTTTAAAAAAATTAAGTAAAATTTTATTTCTTTTAAAAAATAACCCTTTTATTTGAAAAAAAACAATAATTTCTTACTTTCAAATTTTTAATCTCTTCCTTGATTCTCAAGATTGTTTTTTGGTGTTTACTAGGGATTTTAAAGTTTGTTGTTCATGGAGTATATTTTTTAGATGTCTACTCACTTTTCTGATTTGTTCTACCTCTTTTATGTTATTAATATAATTTGGAGATGTATTTATTCATTTTACTTTGAGGATTACTTTGGTTGGATTGCAGTATTTCTACATGTTTTACAAAAATTAACACTAGCCTGTATCTTTTTTCTTGGAATCCTAAGATTGACTTTAAAGTTTAAAAGAAAAAAAATGTTCATATTGAGTTTACAATTAGCACATTCTCTGAGTAAATTAGGTTGCAATTCAGTCCCACACTTTGATAGAATTAAGTAAAAAGCCTGGTATTTATCTGTCAATCAACTACTTAAGATTGGGGTGGGGAGGAGATCTTACACTGGGAATGGAGAGTGGGATGCCAGAGAGCTTGTGGCACTATGGAGCCAAGAAGACTCTTGCTTCTTGTACTACATGACTCCTGGCAACTAGAAGACCTGCCTCTGATCCCAACTGAGGTTAGTCTGCCAAATCAGAGAGACTCTAAAAAGGGATTTTACCAGGAGACTTGGGAAAATGAAGTTAGGCTTTTTTTTGTTGGAGCCAGGGAGAGAAGAGTATCTAGAGGAGTGCTGGCTTGCCAGTCTTGTGGCCCTGCAGCTGGTTTAGGGGAAGTGGATATGTGAGTGACAGTAAGCTAGAGGAGTTCCTTTACACATAACTGTTGTGCTTGGCTCTGTCCAGGAGCATCTGAAGTCTGGCTAAGAAGCTGGTGCATCCTGCTTATTGAAGAAGCAAGAAAAGAAAACAGGTGCCTAGTCTCTTCTCTTTTTCTTGCCAGCTTTATAGTATTTAATAAATAATTATAAATTAAGATGAATTCTCCAGATAATTTTATTCATAATTATTTTTTCATTAATGCATTTAATTTAGGAAATTATATTCTTTGACTCACCAGTTCTTTAGGATCAAGTTTTAGTCTTTGATGTATTTTTATCTTTTTTCATCTCAAATTTTCTTTCTTTAAGATTTTTATATTACATTGTGGTCAGGAAAGGGAGTGTTTAATATTTTTCTTGTTCTACAATTTTCAGAGTTTTTAATGCCTTATTTTAGGCCATTTGAGAAAAATGCATACTCCTTCTTCCCAATTCCCATTTAGTAATCATCTGAATTCTTTCATATCTACATTTCTAAATTCTATTTATATCCTTTTAAAAAATATTTTTGTTAGCTATATCTTCATCTGAAAGAAATATTTTGAGGTAACTTACTTTGGTAGTTTTACTTTCTATTCCTTGTGATACATTTAGCTTTTTTTCAAATGTTTATATTCAAGTCATTCAGTATATATGGTAAATACTGAAATTAATTGTCTATGAAATATTTAATCCAAAAGTTTAAGTGTTTATGTCATTTAATCATTATTTTTTTTGCTATTTCCTTTTCTGAAAAATGCTATTTTCATTTCTAAAAAATTAGCTGTAAAATAACAGAATTTGTCCTAATGGATTATTTTAATGCAAAATGAATTTCTTTCAGATGCATTTCTTGCTAAAAATACTTTGAGGTACTTCTTGCTAATTAATTTTGATATCTTTTTATCTTTTAGGGGTAAGTTCATTCCATCCATAACCAAAGTTATGATAGTTTATTATCTGTACTTTGCTCTACCTTATGTTATTCCTCTTCTTTTTTCTCCACCAACTTTATTTTCAGTTCATAGCCTTTCTTTCCTCCTAATCTTTCTCCACAATCCCCTCTTCAAGCAAAGCACTTATTCAATTATGACTAATTCTTTTCTGATTCTACACTGTCACTTACTCCATCCTTCCCCCTCTTTCAATTCCTTCTTGCATTCCTATAGGGTTGAATGAATTCCTACATGAAACTCTTTAAGTGTATGTGTGTGAGAATTCTACACTCTTTTGATCAGTTTGGATGCAAATGAAGTTAAAATTCCATTCACTCCTTTGTTTATTTGTACTTCTCTTTGCACATCTCAGTAATGTGGTATAATAATTTCTCTCATCTTTCCTTCTATCTTTTCCCCAAATGCTTCTTCCATTCCATCCTTTTCTTTTTTTTCTTTTAGCATCATAAGCATATGACAAGACCACTTCTAAGTTTTCTGTTTCATTTGTCTACCTCTCCAATCCCTTATGACAGAAGGATTCAAAAACGACCTTTTGTCATCCTCTTTAATAGAATGTAAAATGAACCTACAATAAAGGACAGGACTTACAAACATTTCTGATTTAAAAAAAAACAGAGCTGAATAGGAACTGTGAACTATAAATAATGGAAGCAAGAGCAAAAAAAAAGAATAAAAATTAATAATTAGAAAGAACTTTATAAGGTGTATCTAAAATAAAGCAACTTATAAATTTCACTTCCCATCCTGTAAATTGGCAGAGATGACAGAAAAATAGAAAGATAATAATAGCTATTAAAGCTATTCCTGAGAGACAACCATATTCATACTCAGTTGTTACATACATACATACATATATAGATCTATAATCTCTATACATTTTATTTATATGATTTCTTACTTTTAAAATCTCCTGTTTGTTTTGTTTTTTTTGGTAGGTTTCATTTTGGAGAATTCTTTCTCTTACTTGTTCTTTTAGTATCATTGAGAGATGAGCTTAGGTAGAATGTTTCCTTCAAATATCTTATCAGAAATCATTCCATGGGATTCATGTGTCCCATTTGCTATGCTTATATAGGTAATCTGTAGAACTGACTGGAAAAGTCCTTTTGAACCATTCTTTTAGCCAAAGGTAGAACAAAACAACACAGTTATTTGGGACACTGGAATAATTTCTTTTTAGATTTCAAATATGTATATTTAATCAAGTTAATACTAATTAAACATTTGCCAAAGTTAACGCCAATTAAGGAATTTTTGAAGCTCCCTATCTTCCTCTACATCCAAGTTTGCTTTAGCCTTTGACTGTAAGGTGCCATAGAAAGAAACCCAAACGTGAATTCATTTTAATTCAACCAGAGTTTTATTAAGTAGTTTCTCTACAATGTACTCATGCTACAAAGACCAAAATACCTTATATTTTACTAGTGGGGGAGGCAGTAAATGGGGAATAAAACATGTCAAGGTAGGTGAATGAATGAAGGAGAAATTATTTATTGTGATTTCTATGTGCAAACATTGTGTGAATTCTGGGTATATAAAGAGAAGAGAAGAGACAATCTCTACTCTTAAGGAATTCACATTCTAAATCTGAATGACTACACATATCAGAAGTTTCAACTTTTAGGACAATCAGTAAAGTGTCTTTTAAATAATAGCAGCTTAGTCAGCATGGAAGTCATGCTTAGTCAGCATAGATAAGAGTGAAGGAATGAGAGATTTAATTTTTTTTCAAGAAAGAATAAGAACATATATATTCTTAAATGTAATATTCATCATTTTATACTCAGAATAATAATCATTTAAAAATTGGTTAATATTGAAATTGCTTGTAGCACTCAAACTTGTTATTTTTTATGCTAAATATAACTTTATTCAGATGAATGAACTAAATTATAACATAAATTTATTAAAAATCAGAATTCATAGCAGCTTAAAAATTTAAATGCCTTTATCCTACGGAAAACCTTCAAATCTTCACTAAATGCAGCTGGTTGGAGTTGAGAAAAAGCTGGTTACAACAACAGTTCAGCTGTATTTTTTATATAGAGAGCTCCTGATTTAAATAGTTTCCAGACCACCTGTGAAGACTGGAAAATTGCATTTTCAACTGCTTCTGGAATATTCATGAGGATATTTCTAAGAACAATGGGCCATTTCTTGATATTACCATTTTAGGTATTGTCATACATGATTACTTTTAGAAATGCACAATCATTGCTATTATATCGAACAAATAGTTCTTATACCTTCATTCTTCACTATGATGGGTTAATATGAATTTCAATATGAACTGTCATCTAGGAAAGGACTGTCATCTACTCTAAGTAGTCATTATGATTTCTAAAATAATATGTTGAACCATATTTTCCAGATATCTACAGTATTTCCTGGGAATATGAGTTAAGTGCTTTATAAATTATATTAATTTCTTATGTTGCCAATTATGAAAACCTCTTTTAATGATAGAGCATTATGTTAATTATCATTGATCAATTTTTTTAAAAAAAGCTGTCACTTCTGTTGCCACAAATAAAAGAGATTGAAAATTTATCATCCTCATTTTATACTATGAATGGATAAGCTTAGATTTTAATCCTAAATTAGGTTCTTACAAATCTCTTATCCCTGGGAGAAGTCACTTATATAAATAGATGTTATATTTGATCAAAGTTTTCTTTTCTGTTTTTATCTTCAGATGCTATATGGTTCTTTTTTTTTTGTTCTCCATTAGTTAATGCAATTTAAAAGTTTTCCCTGGTTTCTTCAAGGCAATAATTCCTTACATTTTAATGATATTCCATTACATTGACATACATTTATTTGCTCAGTAATTCACCAATCATAGGGGGAGGGAATAGTTTGTGACTTTTTTATTCAAATCCTCTACTCATTGTATAAATTCTTATATTTTGTGAAAAAAAACTGTATTTTTTCATTGTTAATCTTAGATTCTCAGGATGCTACTTTGTGGATAATAATTGGTTTTGTTCCCTTCCATATCACATTTTTGCTATACTTTTCATTTATGGAGAATGAAGAATGGAGTTTATGATTAATGCAGTTTTCCCTGCTATTTAAGAATCTCCTCATAGTTGTTTTTTTCATGTATTATAAAATATGGAAGCTTTTGAGTTTGACCAAGATGCTTTTTAGCAAGATGAACTAAACTAGTATTTTTATCTGTAGGTCAGAACCTGAACCTTTAACCTGTGCTTGACTGAGAGAGAGCTAGTGATCCATTAATATTATTGGTAGTAGAGCTGAGAGAATTTACAATCAACAGCTACATAAATAGCCTTCCCTATTCTTTGACTTGGCTGTGGCCAGGTCAGGTCAGAGTTAGAGAGAGGGTAAAGACCTCAAGCCTCTACCAGCCTAGCAATCTCTAGTTCTGATCAATGATTAGCTTACTGGCCAAACAATAGGAACAGCGTTTCCTATTCCCAAACCTATTACTGTGTTATCCTTTCACCATTAATAGTTAATATATTGATTTAACAACAAGTACCTTCCTGAGTGGTTATTCTATCGCAGCCCTTGGAAAGGGAGAATCAATACACAGTCCAATACCAATGTTTCCAAAGCCAATCAATAGCCTGTTAACAACTAATCCAACCTCAGGTTGGGCCTAGTGAGGTTAACCATCTACCTAACCTCTCAAGAGGTCCCAACCTTGGCAACTGTTAGAAGGAAACCACTGACAGGCTTAACCAGCCAAGCCTGTCAGAGAAAGAAGAGGGACAGATCAAATCAGTACCTACTGTGAGAGGAGTGGGTGTTCCTCCTTCACCAACCAACAACCACCAAATATCTAGAAGGAAGATCTCTAGGGAGATAGTTGTAGTAATTGGAGGAGACACAAAGAAAGGAGATCATGCATATATCTCACACTCTTCATTTCTTTTTTTTTTTTTTTTTAAACCCTTACCTTCTGTCTTGGAGCCAATACTGTGTATTGGCTCCAAGGCAGAAGAGTGGTAAGGGTAGGCAATGGGGGTCAAGTGACTTGCCCAGGGTCACACAGCTGAGAAGTGGCCGAGGCCAAATTCTTCATTTCTTTTTAAAGAGATGTATAGAATATATCAATTTATACTTTGCTCTCTGTTTCTTTAAGATAAAATTGAATTGCTTTTGCTTCTTATAATAGCCCATATTTTCAATATTTATCTTTTTTATAGGTTCCTAAATTTTCAAAGCATATTAACAATTAATTGTGGAATACAAATAATTTTTATTTTATTTCACTGCATATTACATTCAAAGTTATTAGATTGGACTTCAAAATTCAAGTTTGGCTGTCTTTTCTAAAAAAATCCATGCCCTTTTGTCTTAGAATCAATACTAAGTATTGGTTCCAAAGCAGAACAGTGGTAATGGCTAGGCGCCTGGGTTTAAGTGACCTGCATAGGGTCACATAGCTAGGAAATGTCCTATGCCATGTTTGAATCCAGGAAATCCGCTCTCGAGACCTGTTCATTGACTACCTTGCTTGCCCTATTGGCTATCTTTTAAAATATCATCCTAGTATTTTTCTTCCAGTTTAGCATTTTTGAATTCCAAATATGCCCATTACTTTTCCCCTGCTATATTGTTTTAGAAAGATATTTTTTTTCTGAATGATGTATTCTCCGTTCTCTTTAAAAAAAAACACAAAACTTTCAAAAATCTAATTTCCTTTGGTATTTCTTGACAACTATTTCAATATTGTTCTAAAAGACTAGACATTCTGATGTTCATTTTTTTAAACCCTTACCTTCTGTCCTGGAGTCAATACTGTATATTGGCTCCAAGGCAGAAGAGTTGTAAGGGTAGGCAATGGGGGTCAAGTGACTTGCCCAGGGTCACACAGCTTGGAAGTGTCTGAGGCCAGATTTGTCTGATGTTCCTTTTACTTTTTACTTGGGGGTTTCAGGTTGTTTTTTATAACACAAAGTCTATATCTTCACAGTTTACTATATATCTTTTTTTTCCTTTGTAATATTTATTTTATATATTATAACCTTTTTTGTTATTTTCTCAGAGTTGAAATTGAGGACTACCAGTCCTTCATAATATGCACTTCATTTACTTCTAGTATTTTCTAGCTATATGATCTTCTCTCCCTTAATATCCTGAAATCTCTCAAATCTGTTCTCTAATGTTTCTAATCTTATAATTGGTTAATCTTACCATTCCTTCCACAGGTGAAATCTTATGATTTTTCTCTTATTTGTCATGTCCCCCAATTAGAGTGGGTATATAGAAAGCCCTTCATAAATACCTTTTTTAATTCATTAATAAGCTAATTCTTATTTTTCATTATCTACTGCTTTTATGTGGTTTGTCTTATAATGAAATACTTCTCTTTGTTTTGTTGTTATTTTATTCCTTCTGTCTTCATTTTCTACCATTATTTTCCTTTACTGTAATAAGCAACACTTTATTACTGATTACTTTCAGGTCTGTTGCTCTATAAATGCTAACTAGTTTTCATGTGTATTTGAATATGTTTCTCAACTTGTAGAATACTTATTTAAATTCAATTACATCAAGGTTACACTGTATTCTAGGCATTGTGCTAGGATTTGGGGATACCAAAACAATAATTTATATATCCTTGTACTTGGGATTTTTTTTGTAAGTTTCAGAAGAGAAAAAGTAGGGCAAGTTTGGAACATGTGTACAGATGAATAAATGTAAAGTAATTGGAAAGTGAGAGCACATTAACAACTGTAGGAATTAAGCTTCAAGGAGGAGGCAACACCTGATGTAAAACTTCAAAGATTTGGATTCTGAGATGCAGATGGAACATACATTCTATGAATGGAGGCAGCAGATGTTTTGCCAAATAGGGAAACAGTATTCCAGTTTGGCCTTGGGATCTTTAAAATCAGTGAACCATAAGTAGACAAAATCATCTGTTAAGATGCTAGTCTTCCTTAGATTTTGAACAGTGTTTAATCATACAGTGTACACCTAATAAAAATGAGTTAGTGTTATTTGATTATTATTAATAAAGTGGCACCTGAAGGAGGAAAAGGACAGTTTTAAAAGAAAGGTACCCCATTGAGTTCTGCATTTCACCTCTGAATTTTGAATCCTGGCAGCATAGTTTAAGAGTAAGTGTTTATGAAAAATAACTTTGGGGTTATATTCTGAGGCTTCCAGTTGAGATTAAATCCAGGAAAATTTTCATTAACATGTCAACCATTGAGTTTGGCTTAAAGCAAAGTTCAGGGTAAAAATCCAATTCTTTTTATATTTTACCAAAGTGTACTCACCCTTCCTTTATGAAGAAGCAATCAAACAAAGAAAACTCACAAGGTATCTTTTTGAAAGTTTCCTAAAAGACATGTGGTTAAGTGCCAATGTGCTCTGTCTGCTGTTGTTTTATGTGTTAAATGTTAATTACAGCCCAGAGGTTACTGCATACTTTTATATTTAGATTATTCCCATTTTAGTCTACCTCCTTCGAAGACACTTTAATCACTTAGTAACACTTCTCACAAGGTGTCAGATGGTACAATTTGAGAAACAAAAGAGTAGTTGTAGAATATGAATAATATTTGCAGTCCAAAATACTAAGCTCAACTCTAGAAGACAAAATATCCCAGTACAAATTAATTCTATGACTAGTGTGCAATATGACAGTGTAAGTGATTGGATTACTGGTGGTAGGGGGCAAGAAAATTCAGGCACTGTAAATTTTTAACATTTTGAACAGGTGGCCAACTTATAAAAACAATTTAAACTTTTATGACACCTTATCATGCAAAGGCAGCTCACGGTGTTTTACAGTGACATTAAAATTAAAATTTAATTCTTCCTGCAGAGTTAATAATTAGCCAATGTCAGTGAAACATTAGTGAGAACAAATCCATCTTTGAATGTGGTGTTGCAGACAGAATGGTTGGAGACAGACAGGACACATAGGGCTACGGGGCTTCACAGGAAAGTTGTGTAAACCAAAGTAAAAAGTGGCCATTAGGGAGAATCAAAAAACTAAAAATTCCTTCTGATCACCTTTTTGAGAAAAGTAAAGAAGATTCCCTCCTTCTAATTTTGGAATATTGAGAACCAACTAGATAATTTAATAATTTTTTTTTAAATTTTCAAAGGACAGGGCTCTAGGATTAGTTCACCAACCAGGCAAATATCAGGGGGAAATTATGATACTGGTAGTATCAGTAATGATCAAGGACTCTTACAATGTTTTCATGACTTGAGTGTGCTTTTTGATTACTTCTTGGTATCTCTCTCCCATCATTTCAACTCAAGTCTCTAGGATCAAATACTGGAGAAGATACAGGTTGACACCTAAAAATGGAAGATCATAGATGATCCTTTTCAATATGAAGAAAGGGGATGGTTAAGAGGAAAGAAAACAAAACTTTATAATTAAGGTCAAGGCAAAGGGAGGAAAGAAGAGGATACAGTGCAGAGAGAAAGCAGAAATGCTGAATCAAATTATAGAGTATAAATTTTTAACTCCTCCTTCACCAAATTCTTTTTGAGAGGTTCATTGAGCAAAAGAAAGGAAAATTTCAAGAAGGGAGTTTAGAGAAAGCACCATGATTGATAATAATAACACTGAACATGAATTAAAATGAAGCATCTAGGAAAATGGATTAGAAAGCAGAGTCTAACAATTTATTGTTTACAAGAAACAGACATGGAATGTAAAGTTTTGCTCATTTATCATAAAGGACTGGAGCAAAATCTATTATGTAAACAAAAAAAACTCTGAGAAAGAAATTATTATTTCAGGCATGAAATAGTAAAAAATAGAAATGATTAAAAGATATAAATGGGGAATCCAGTATTTTAAAGGTGTTAATAATGAATTAATATAAATATTTAATATATGTACCAAGTAGTAGAGATGTAATTTTTTAAACCCTTACCTTTCGTCTTGGAATCAATACTGCATATTGGTTCCAAGGCAGAATAGTGGTAAGGGCTAGGCAATGGGGGTTAAGTGACTTGCCCAGGGTCACACAGCTAGGAAGTGTCTAAGGCCAGTTTGAACCTAGGACCTCCCATCTCTGGGCCTGAGTCTCAATCCACTGAGCCACCCAGGTTCCCCCTAGAGATCTAATTTTTAAAGGAAACATACATTAAATGAATAGTAGAAATAGATTATAATAAAACTCTGACAGTGGGAAAAAGACGGTACAGCACTTTTTTACCAGAGAAGAATAAAATAATAATAATAATAATAAATTAGAAAGGGAGAGGGAAAATAAGGGAATAAGCATTTAGGATCCTATAAGAAATTAGGTATGTGAAGAGAACTTTAGAAAAGCAAGTTATGACCAATTTTGTCTGATTAATGGGAGAAGAAAGAGTTTGTACATTGCACAACTGGGCAGGGCACATTTATAAAAAACTTACTATTTATTAAGACATTAAAACTTCACAAATGCACAAATTTAGGAATATTAAATAATACTTTATTGATCAAAGTATTAAAAAGTGTATATTTAACAAAGGACCCCTGGAGGATAAAAGTAAGTCAGTGCTAAATCATTTAATCATAAAGCATTGATAAATAAAAGATCAAATTATAGAAATGAAATAAAATTTGATCAAAATTCAACAATGTGGTAACATACAAAAAATTAAAGATATAATTAAAGATATAAAACTAAAGTATATGCTGGAAAAAAGTTTTATGTTACTAAGTATTTTAAGCATTAAAACACATAATTAAAATTAGGAATTAGGAATTGGTCATAAAAATAAATCAATAAAACAAAAAACATAAAATAATCAGATCATATAAATGGAGAAAATCATAATGTGTCAAAAGCATAGCCTCAAAATCACAATGGATCAAAGTTAAAAACAATGCACAACCAATGTAAAATATACTCTTAAAATATTCTATCCAATTATATTTGCATAAAACTAATTTAATTTAAATGGGTTACTTTTAATTTATTTAATTATTAAATAAAATATAAATTTATTAAAATTTCTCAAAATTATAAAATAAATTGATCAACATTTATTAAAATATAAATTGTTCCACTTGACAATAATGATTTTTTTCAATAACTCAGTTTATTTAAAAGTAAATTAATTTAGCAAGCCATAAGGTAAACACTAAGAAAGAAAATCCAAGGACTTAATGAATTTTTAAGGGAAAGCTATCAAATACTCAAAGAAAAACTTATTCCAATATCATACAAAACTGTTAGAAAGGGATGCTTCTTACCTCTTTCTATGGTACAAATATAAACTTAATACTAAACTGGTGAGAAAAAAAGAGTTGGATAACTTTTCATTTTAGAAATTACTGAATGCTAATGCAGCTTCTGAGCCCTTTTGGTCTCATTGTGACAACTGTATCACATTGGTTAAACTTTTGCCAAAAATGGTGACAATTTGTATTTATATTTACCTTTTTAGTTGCCTCTTGTTTTAAGTTTGTATTGAATTTCAAAGTAATCTACATGACTTTGGAATAGGAAAAAAGACTTACTATGTACAAAATTTTAATAGCAGTTCTCTTTTTGGTGATGAAAATATAAACTAAAAAGATACTCATCAGTTGAGGACTGGATAAACAAACTATGATATATGAATAATGAAATGTTACTAAGCTATAAGAAATGATGAAAGGTATTATTTCAGAAAAACCTCAAATGACTTACGTGAATTGATGCAGAGTCAAATAAGCAGAGACAGATAGCTAGGTGACATAATGGATAAAATTCAAGAGCTGGAGTCAAGAAAACTTCTTTTCATGAGTTCAAATCTAGCCTCAGACATTTATTAGCCATGTAATCCTGAGCAAATCACTTAATTGTATTTATTTCACTTCTATATCTGTAGATGAGATGGAAAAAGGAATGGAAAATAATTCCAGTATCTTTGCCAAGAAAATTCCAAATGGAATAGTGGAGAGTCAGATCTGAAAATGACAGAAAAAAAAACACAACAAAGTGAGCAGAACCAGTAGTATATTATATATTTAACAACATTATAAAGAAAAATAGCATTGATAAACAATGACTGAGACTGATCCAATGACATCCAGTATTCCAGATATTGAAGCATGCTGCCTACCTCCTGACAGAGAGGTAACAGAATCAGGTAGCAGAATTAGACTAGCATATTTTGGCCATGGCCAATACAGGGATTTGTTTTATGATAAATATTTGCTACCATTTTTTGGTCTTCTTATTTTTCTGAAAGTGTGAGATACCTTGGAGGGATAGAAAAAATATTTTTATTTGAAAAAATTTATAAAGGGAAATTGTTATTTAGTAATGAATATTTTTTCAATTATCTAACATTGTTAGAATCAATCTTATGGTGTATAAGCTTATTCTAAATGATTTTAGCTGTTTCTTCAGGTTTGTGACTCTATTAAGGAGGAAGCAACCACTCAAAACCTGATTTTGAGTGATAGGGAAGAGACCCATTTGTGAAATCAGCTTGGTACTTGACAAAAATAAAAATTTCAAATTTTAATATAGCTTCTTCAAGTTTCAACAGACATTAAAATTCTCTTTTTACCTAATGAAAGTTTCTTCAGTATTTAAGAGATTTTCATTTAGTCTCTATTCTTATGTCTCTAATGCTTAGAAATCCACAATCCTTACTCTTTTATTTGTTAATCAGAGTTACTCTTCTATTCATAGTGTTTGATAATAATGACATATTATTAATCATTATTAATGAATGAAATTGATCATTAATAACTTTTATATGTGAGAATATTTTAATTACATATAGATGAATTAATTTAATAAAAGATGGCTATAAAATTATCTTCTCATTTTTTATGATGACTAGGATGACTTTTACCAAGGACTACTTCCATTCTTTGCTCAAATACTATCCTAATGAAAAACCAAACATAAAGGTAATTTAATTTTCTCTGCCTTGTTGATATTCAAATACTCAGCTATTATTTACATTTAAATGTTCAAATGGATCTGTGATCTTATTGAATTAGAAATTCTCTCTAGCAATGCAGTGCCCATTCATTTTGTATAACTTTTCTCCATATAAACCGAGGAAGTTTACTCCACTTAACTTTCTCTTTATTTTGAATTTACCTAGACTAAGGGTCCCACATTTAATAGTGTAAAATTGAACTAAGACTTTGGGGACTACTATTTTCCCTGGCTAGTTAGTAAAAGTCTAAAAGGCATAGACTTTCATTTCTTTAAATCTCAATAACTACCACAGTGTCTGGAACCTGGAAGGTGATTAATAAATGGTGGTTACTTTATTGAGTCTTAATTGATTATATACATATAACCAATTAAGACTCAATAAAGGTAGTTATATATATATATATATAGATAGATAGATAGATAGATAGAGAGAGAGAGAGAGAGAGAGAGAGAGAGAGAGAGATCTGTGTGATGTTTATTTTATTTTTTTATTTCATGTTTTGCTGCATTATAGAATCACTATTAAGGTTCTTATATTTTAAGGAACAGACCTTCCTTTCTATTAAAGTAGATTTATAATTTTCTGAGAACAATCTAGAGTGAATCATCTCTTCAATTTTTATTATTTAGTGATGATAAGTCTATTATCCCTTCTTTGTGTTAAAAACTAAAGAAAAAATAAAACCAACATTGAAAACTAAGAGACAATGAGAACAATAAACCAGTGTTGTTTGTAGTAAAATCTTCTGCCTGGTTCTCTGATGCTATGAAGAACTTGGTATCAGAGGTTACTTAACAATTCCCTCCCCCAAATGTAACTTTGATTTTGAATTCTGGAACCAATTGGAGCCATCCATTGCTAAGGGACTATAAAAAGCTTCATGCCTTTAACTCATTAGTATAAAATAAATATTATTCCCCCAGTGGAAAGTTCCTGCCTTGCTATACAATGGCTGAGTTCTTTGTACTGAGTACTAGTTAGTGAGTAATTGAGTCTCTCTCTCTCTCTCTCTCTCTCTCTCTCTCTCTCTCTCTCTCTCTCTCTCTCTCTCTCTCTCTC
>NC_058132.1:581902672-581959235 GCF_016433145.1 Gracilinanus agilis
ATAAGAGACAGCTCTCTCTCTCTCTCTCTCTCTCTCTCTCTCTCTCTCTCTCTCTCTCTCTCTCCTTTCTGATCCTAATAATCCCAATGAATCTGTTCCTATCCACTACCAAATATTCTCTTGTAGGCAGGTTTCTTGCACTTTCAGTATTTACTGACTTCTTGCTTGGACTTCCTCTGATCAATTCATCTCACCCCAATCTCTAACTCTGTACTTACCTGAATTTATACATCTTGAAATGAGAATTCAGTGTAGATTTTCATGACTCTTGTTTGTGCTACACCTATTATAATGCTTTCCTTGGATCAAGATCTTCTTTCTGCATCCATACGCTAGATCTTCATCCTTAGGAAAAAATGGATCTTGGGTTCCATAGCACAGTGATTATCATATCTGCTTTACATGCAAAGGTCCTGGATTTGAGCCCCAGTGGAATCAGAAGGTTGGCCTTCTTTATGGGGGGCAGTGGGGTGGCCCAGTGGATTGAGAGCCAGGCCTAGAGACAGGAGGTTCTGGGTTCAAATTTGACCTCAGACACTTCCTAGCTTTGTGACCCTGGGCAAGTCACTTAACCCCCATTGACTAGCCCTTACCACTCTTCCGCCTTAGAACCAATATATATTATTTCTAAGGTAGAAGGAAAGGGTTTAAAAAACTAACAAAAAGTGATGATGATACTTTATTCATTTGTGTATACATGCATATACACACAAATGCATATATACACACATATACTCACATATTTGTATGTGACTATACTATACACATCCAACTGTCTTGTTTAGGCATCATGGATCCAATCTGGACTGATTCAAAGTGCCCAAAGCACAGTTGTGATAACTGATAAATGGAATCAAGTAAAAATATGAGGGAAAAGGATCATAGGAACATTATTTTAGACCTGGAAGGGAAACATAGAAATCATCTACTCTAATATACTTATTTTAGAGATGAAATAGAGGTCATAAAAAGATTAATTGCCTTATTCTAAGTTATTTTGGCACCGATTACCAGTTTCTGGAATGTGATCCTGAGTGTTCTGAGTCCAAAAATACTCTCTTACATTTCACCATAGCATATTACTAAAGGATGGTCACCAAGAGATTATGATGACCAGAGAGTCAAATAGACAGTGGTCCAGGAAATATGGAGAAAAAAGCAGATTGACTGGCAGAGAAATAGAATGATCAGAAATGAAATTGAAAATCATTAGGGAGGTTCTCTTTTTTTTTTTTGGCAGATTCCTGAACACAGCAGCAAAAATTTTCTTTTTTCAAGTATAATTTTGTTGATGTCACTCCCCTACACAGATCCCAGCAGTAGCTCCTAATTATGTGTTAATTCAAAATAAAACTCATGAACTTGGATTTTTGGTTTCTCAGTCAGCCAACTCTTCTTTCCTTTGCTATCTTCTTTTCCTGCTGTACCCATAATCCTTTTTTCAGTTCTACAGTGTCCAGAATGTCTCTAATCACTCCAGGAATGCCTTCTCATACTTAAAAAACAAAGAAAAATAAAAACAAAACAAAAGGATACAAATGGACACCTTTATGTTTTGTTTGTTTTTTCAAAATCTTTCAGGATATTGGTTAAGTTTAAGTTTTAGTATGAATACACTGTAGACATGAGAAACAGTGTGAGGAAAGAGATAAAGGCTGAAAAGTATCAGGTTATTTGGTTTAGCGGGCTGAAGGAAAAAGAGAGGAGGAGTATTCCACTTTAGCTGGAACAGCATGGCATAGCAGAAAGAGGTCTATATTTGGAGTCACAAGATCTGGCCTTAATTCCTGATTCAGTACTTATTTGTATAACTAGGAACATGGGTCTATTAACCTTCATGTTTTTTCTCTCCTCTTAGATCAAATGGGGATAATGATACATGATTTACTTACCTCTTACAGTTCTTGAGGAAAGTACATTGTACAAAATGAAAGACATCATCGCATAGCAGACATAGTTCAAGTCCTTTAATCAAGAAGAACAGAGTTGAAATCCTGCCTGTTGTACCCCTCTTTGCCTTTTGAATTCT
The DNA here is from genome assembly GCF_016433145.1 of Gracilinanus agilis. Classification (NCBI taxonomy): domain Eukaryota; kingdom Metazoa; phylum Chordata; class Mammalia; order Didelphimorphia; family Didelphidae; genus Gracilinanus; species Gracilinanus agilis. The sequence continues at coordinate 581,904,702 of NC_058132.1, forward strand.
TCTTATCAATTAAAGGCTAATTGAAAGTATGAGTCATTAAGGAAAACTCACTTGATGTTATTTTCCTTTCTCCCTTGCATTTAAATAGCATTTTTGTTTTATAATTTTATAAAAATATTTTAGGAATTTATTACACCAGTAGTGCTAGTCCTGAATGAATTTCCCATGCACCCCACCTTTCATTCAACTCATATCTGTGGCTCTAAGAATCTGTAGCAGGGCAGTGGCCATACCCCAGTAAAACTGTCTTGGCATATAAGCTAACCTATTACCTATAACCTATAACCTGAGTCCTATCTGTGAGTCGGGGGATGTCTACCTAAAGCATATGAAGGCTTCCCTGGCAGAATTGGTGAATAAGAACAAGTTATTCATGAAAGCAACTGAATGTGTGCTGTGGAGAAGCTTAGAGCGTGGTCTGAAATTTAAGATGGTAAAATCATCCACTGAATCATTTGCAGACATTTTTACTTGTATCTTGCTACTGGACTTTTATGACTGTTATAGAGAGATTAGTGTCTTTGGGCAACTCTCCCTTACTGAAATCCAATTTAAACACAATTAAAAACATCAACCAGTAACATCATTAGTTTTCTTTGAAAACAAGATAACAACAATAATAATAGTAATAATAATATAATAAATAAGATAAGAATTTAGAGAAATGCTCTCTTTTAGCCTCATTTTTAAAAGTAAGTATATTCTCCTGCAACCAAAAGTTTCTGAAAAAATAAATAGAGAAATAGTCTGCAGAATTTTTATGGAAAGGGATTTGTCAAACTAATTATTTCATCAAATATTTTAGAATATTTTGTATTTTAATGAATTACAATATCTTTGACTCTGTTATATTTTCTTTGATAGAATGATATATTAATGTTGCTATGTAACACTATGAATGTCTTTATAATTACATATTCCCTGGGTTTGTGATATCTTTAGATTCAAAATGTTTGATTGCCAAAAATGGTATAATTTTTCATTGTTTGTTTTTTATTTTGAAAGGGAAATTTTCTCTCACTCCACAAAAAAAAGTCCTGTGGAACACCTAACCAAATGAAAAAATAACTTGTTTCAGACTTATACTAAAAAGGAAACAAAAGAAAACAAAATTAGAAAAGAGAAAATGAAAGGAAGAATTTCAAGACCGTTTTTTTTTTAGCAATTGTAGTAAAATTAATTCCCAGTAATTAAATCCATTATGTGCTAATTATAAATTGAACAATTCAAACGGATGACATGTTCTTTTTATCATTCTCTCTCTCATCTTCCATACTCATGTTCTTAGAATGAGTCATGATCCTATGGCACTCAAAGGAACTTTCAGCTGTGTAAGTGACTTATCTTGACAGTACTCCACCCTGAGGAATCATAACCATCAGGAACAGTGTTAGGGAACCATAGACTCTAATGCAAATCAATGCAAAAAGAGTATACAGAAGAACCCAAAACAAAGTCTCAGTCAGTGTTGGAAAATATGTCAATTCAAAATTGTTGATTTGATTTTGAAATATCTACCCCTTACTTCTTTTCATCCATCACTTCCAGAGATGCTTCTTCAAGGAAGCACTTTTTATTTTTATTTTACATATATTTTATATTTTATATATAAAAATTCATATTTTTAACCCCTACTGGCATATATGCAAAATATGCTTATAGATTATTTTTGTAATGCCAATATTTGAAAACTTTTTTTCCCTTGTGAATTGTGGTTTGAGAAGCATTTCTCAAGGACAGAAAAACAAATAGGAAAAAAAGACCCTACCTTTCTAGCATTTACATTTGTTTGTCCCTCTTTGGGTGGACCTCAAAAGATATACAGATAGAAGAAAGCAGGTTATACCAAATTTTCCTTCAAGGGAGAAAGTGAAATGACTTGTAAACTTTATGACCATTTTCAGTTAAATATGTTTTTATGTTTAATATGTTTAATATTATATTGTGTATTTGTTAATATGTTTATTATTATGTTTAATATGAATAATGTTTAAAGTATTAAATACTTAAAAAGAATTGCTTGGCTATCTATTTTCGATATTGTGTTTAAAGGATTTTTCAAATTATAACTTGAATTGTATTCAAGAATATCTCTTTATTTTACCCAATTTAAGGATTTTTCTTTTAGAATCTTGGTTTGGACTTTTTGGGAATGAGTCATTGTACTCAACTCTACTCAAAAGGCTGCTATAGGACTGAATGATGATTTTAGATATAATAATACCTATTTCACATTGGCACTCAATGAGATGTTCCACATAAGTGAATTTTCTAGGAGTTAATTTTCCAGGAGACAAACACCAGAGGACAGAACAGGGTCATAGTCCTAGTATCTAGTCAGTCCAGTAGCAGAAGGTTCACATGAGCCCTGAAAGAGCAGGGCAAGGTCAATCGTTAAAACCCAGGAAAAGTCCAGAAGGCCTGTGAGTTGAAGGAATAATGTATGCAAGCAGAGGACACAGGTGCTACACTCTAGTAAAAAGGGAAAAGCATCATAATTTACTCTTTTTTTCTTCTGCCTCAGGCTCGGCATTTTTATAGGGTTTCTTTGGAGTCATGCACCAATCACAGCAGGGCTAACACGGACTGAGCAGGTAATTGGGAACACCTGGCTGAGGTGGCAGGCATATGGAGAGTGGCGAGCCATTGCTTCTGGCAAACAAACCTGGACACCTTGAAGTTGGAAAGAAAAATGTAACTTTAGGACACATAACAAAAGGGACTTAGAGAATTTAATGGATGGCGGATACCGAACTCATTATTAAAGTAATCTGGAAACCTTATAAGGCACATCTTTGGCTTTTTGAATTGGCCTTGAGGAGGGCAAGTCAAACAAGCAGTCAAAACGCAATGTGTGTATTGACACAGCCTCAGGTTTCCTAACAAACAGATTTTCTTGAAATAGAAAACGTGGGACCAGGAAAAAGTAAGCAGAATATATATACTGCCCTACCCCTTGTTATAGAGAGCTGCTCCCAGGAAGAAACTTTCACTAGTGATGAGGATTTGTACCTTTTTTCCAACTTATTCTCTAAGATAAGGAATTCTGCATCTGAGGCTCCTTCATTATTAATTATACATTTTGTAGAAGATCTATATTTCAATAGAATTGTTTTTCTTTTTAATCCTATGCATCTAAACACATTTTGAAAAAAAAAATCCCGTAAATTTAACCAGGCAACCGAAAGGGTAAATAAGCCCCGACAAGTAAGAATTCCTATTGAAGAGCTGCCTTGGACACTGAAGGATTAAATGACTTATTTAGGGATTCACAGTGACTGCAAGACAAATTTAAACCCAGGATTCCCTGACTTTGGCCGTAGGTCTTTATTTATTATGCCATGCATATACGTCATAGAATAGAAGAATTAGAGAGCTGTTTGACTCATGCAGGAAAAGAATCCCGCAATAATATAGCTGACTAGTGGTTGCATAACTTAATTCTCATTAGGAACACCCTGTTATGTTTTTTAAAGACATTGCCATGAGAGACTCAGTTCATTTCTTCCTGGTTTAAAATTCATATTATCACTATTATACTTCATTAGTGAAAACTTCCCATTCACTTTTAAAACACTGAAAGAATATTCTGGTGTAAAAATAGAGTCAAATAGATGCCTGACTAACACTATTAGTTTTTGAATCAAACTCAGAACATCTTGAGGTACATTCATTTCTGATGTTCATAGTTATGTCACCAAAATTCACATGTTAAAAATAAATGTTGGAAAATGCACATATTTGAGAGAAGCATATATCATCAGCTTTATCATTATCACGATGATGATGATGATGATGATGATGATGATGATGATTTCTTTCCCTAAATACTTTTGGAGCAAGAAGTTAAAAAAATGGAAGTTAATCTAATCTGTATCTGAGAAAATGTCATTTTTATAAATTAGATTGATGTATAAGAGAAAATTTTAATTCTACTGTTTAATGTTATCGATTTGGTTTCAGTTTTGTCCAACTCTTTGTGACCTCATTTAGAGTTTTCTTGGCAAAGATACTGGGGTGGTCTGCCATTTCCTTCTCTACTTCATTTTACAGATGAATAAACTGAGGAAAGAATGGTTAAATGACTTGCCCAGTGTTATACAGCTTATAAATATCTGAAGCTGAATTTGAACTCAAATGTTCCTGACTCCAGGTGTCATGCCCTATCCATGACCCACCTAGCTGCAATGATATATTTTCAATTAATGGATGACCATTAATATGGCTTCTTCCTTAAAGAGGTCTGTAATTTTCTTTATTTACTGTTAAGTGGCTAGGTTTTTATACTAGAAAAGTTTAGGAACCATTGATTTAGTTGATTTCACTTAGTATATATTTTCTTGGCTAATGAAATCACTAAAATTGTATCATTTAGAATGTCCCCTGTGAATTTTACCTCTTTCCCAGTGTTTTAAAAAGTGCTCAAAAGAGTCTTGATTTTGCTTTGTAGAATCTGATCCAAAATGTAATTAGAAACACAAACAAACAAAATTTGGCAGGTGTATCTTGCCAACAATATTTGGATTTCAATCAAATTCAGAACACCATGAGGTTCATTCATTCCTGATGTTACCTTTTATGGCACCAAAATTCATGGTAAATATAAATAGGGAAAATATATATCATTGAGAAATTGGAGACCTTCAAATTTTACCTTATTTGCTTATATATGAATCCAAATTAGTGTCTATGTACGTTCTATATTCATGGATGAATGAAAACATTTTGAAAGATTCAAGATTTATTGACAGATATATAGCACATTTATGTTTGCCTTGAAAACTGTCCTCATAAATATATGATCTTTAACATTCTAGTATTAATGGGAACAATGTTAGGAATATGTTTTCAAATACATGCTTTTATGGCATATTCCTTATCCTCCCACAGGTGACCAGATGTTCTGCTATTTCAATACCAGAATGCATTTAAGCAGACTTTATTTTGTTTGCTAAGAAAAATGCTTTGGATAAAGTTATCTAAGGTATTTGTTTATTTCCCAACTGAGTGACAAGCCAAGTTTGTGTTTCTCAGAGGAATTTAATATCCCTTTATTCCACAATTGCCAATGAATGAAAAAGTCAGTGCAAATAATGATATTAATGTAGCAGGATGAAGTTCAATATAATGTTCAGATATCTCTTATTAGGTTTGCATAGTTTTTAAAAACAAATATATTATTTTATTTTAATTATTATATTTGCAAAAGGAAAGAGAACAAAAAAACCTCATTGGATGACCTTAATTTTGCTGGCTCTGAGATCTCTGCTGGCATCAATATCTTCAACTATAATGAACCTGAGCAGAAGGAAAGCTTGAAGAACATGTCTTTGTGGAATATGTTGGCAGCAACCTAGTCTACCCAATTTAAGAAGTTCACCTTCCTGGAAGAAAATAAGATCCTTTGCATCCACTAGAAAGGATTATCCTTTGAATTCCAGGTAGCCCATGGTAACAGGAAGCTATTGGTGCAGGATGAAAAAAAGAGCATTCAACTTTGGCCCAAATATTGTGATCAGTGAGAGCAGAGAGCAGAGAAACCTGAGAAAACACATTTAGCATCACTGCATATAGGTTTGAGGAGTGTCAGACAGACAGTGTGGAGCTCTACCTTTGTCTCCACCTCCCAAATCCTAGAGATCTTTGGGGCAGGGAAGCCAAAAGGCAGAGGACAGGATGTATATGAACTGGTTAATCATGGTGCAGACTAAGTTGCTTAGCCTAGAATTTTGCATACCAGAAATATTCCATTGGAGACCAAACTAGGAAGGAATTACTTAGAGATGTTCCCACCACTGACTATGGTGTGCACCTGGATTCTTGTGTTCCCCTGAATAAACCCTGAGGTCAGTTGGCAAGTCCACTCTAATGCAACTCTAAAAGCTGAAATGAGATGTGATAGCAAGGCTTGTGTTCTACAAGGGTATTCTGCTGGGCCTGAATATTTTCTTGCCTTCAGGGGTACAGTGCCTTTGCTGTAGAAGGTGGCTCACAAGCATGTAGCCAAACACCTGCCTCGAAGGCTCAGAAGTATTGTTCCTTTCATATGAGGACTCATTTACTCCCCTTTTCTGTGCTTTTCTGAAGAGCAGGTTCTTACTGGGCTGGCCAAGCCTGATGCCAACTCTTCAATGTCCCAAAGAAGTTTTATGCCTCCTCTAAAGTCAGAAGAAGATAAACACTGTGCCTTTCTCGTACTATATCTCTCTTGCTTCCTCTGTTAGAGATGAGTGTGGGTAGCCATGGTCTGGTCCTCTTGCCCTGGATGTCTTTTTTGTGCCCCAAAGGAGTATGTGTGGGGTGGGAGCAATATTTGGGACCTGTGCTAGAGAGAGTTAACAGCCATATATCTCCACCATTCTCCACATGAGGACCAGTCAGAATGACCAAAAATAGAGATCAGGAGCCAACAGTTCCCTAGCACTCATTTTGGACTATGGACCAAACACTTCTTTCTGAGCCAGTTTCTTCTTCTATACCAGCTATAGTTCTGCCCTATCCACTACCTCTCACAGGGTCATTGTGAGGAAAATGATTTGTAATATTCAAAAAGGCATGGGAATGGGGGAAAAGAAATACAATTTCTTGCTTTATTTTGGAGTATATTTGTATATATATATATATATATATATATATATACTCTCTTGTGTAGAAAATGAAAATAAAGATAAAGATTATGTAAATTCACATAAGCAGGTTTAAGAGACTGAAAAGGGGAAGAAGGATGTGAGGTAGAAACAGGTCAAAGAGATAGAATAAAAGGAAAGGACTGTACTTCAGCAAAAGAATCAAGAAAAAAGATCTGGGCACGCAACAAATTTTGTCCCCAATACTGGGTTCTAGTGGAAATCTGTCTGCCTCTCATTCTAATTATCCCTATTTCCATTTTAACATATTTTTCTGAACTGATATTTCTACACTTTAGAATTTTCTTAACTTTTAAAGTTTTGTTTTGTTTTGTTTTTATCAAGAGAAATGTTTGCTTTTTCCAAATATAATATTTTATTCCCTTTCTTTTCCATTTTGAAATAGTAACCAAGAATGTTAACAAGTATTCCACCAGAGCTGTAGTTGTTGGAGTGTTGATTTTAGACCGGTTAAGCTTGGTTGGGGCCTTACTCTTCTGAATCTAGTTCTGAATTATAAAAATATAAATGCTGATAAAAGTAGAACGAGGGAACCATTGAGAAATAAGCACTTATCCAGGGCTAGAGTTCATGAGGTAAAGAAAAGAAAGATAGCCTATGCTCAGTTGATTAGGGGAAGGTAGATTTCAAACAATTCAAAGAAAGGATATATACTCTTATAGCCTAGAATCCTACTGATAAAGTTATTTCAAGGGATGACTTTTTCACTATAATAAAATTCTGAACAACATCAAAAAACAACTTCCACAAGTCTTATAAGAAATAAAAAGAGAAGCTATTAAAATAGATTAATTTGGTAATATACCAAATTCACTGATAAAACCAGATTCTTAAAAATACATGTAAAATGGAAGTGAGGGTGCATAAATAGAAAAATCATAGAATACCAGAGTTGAAAGGAATTTAAGAGGAATTAGTTAGAATGACTTAGTCCTGAATTAGTTACACAAGAAGATATTAAAAATCTTATAGGATATAAAATGGATAAATTCAACTACATTAAATTAAAAAGGTTTTGTACAAATATAATACACCCAAAACTAGAATGAAAACAGAAAGCTGGCGGTGGGGTTCAGGGTGGGATGGGAGTTGCATCAAGTTGTTCTGATTAAAGCTTTGTCTCTCAAAAGTAGAGGGAACTGAGTCAAATTTATAAGAATATGAATAATTCCTCAGTGAATAAATAGTTAAAGGATGTGAAAATATAGTCTTTATATGGAGAAATAAAAGCTATCTATATTCATATAAAAGTGCTCTAAATGATTATTGATTAGAAAAATACAAATTAAGCAACTCTTAGGTACCACCTCACATCTACAGATTAACCAATATGACAGAAAATGAAAATAACAGAGAAGGATGGGATGTGGAAAAACTGGGACACTAATGCACTGTTGGCCAAGTTGTGAACTGATCCAATCCTTTTATAAAGCAATTTGGAACTTCCCCAAAGGACTACAAAACTGTGCATACCCTTTGAATCAGTAATAGCACCACTAGGTCTATATCCAAAAGAGATTTAAAAAAAAGAGGGTTGGGGTGGGAAAACATCTAAAAACAACAAAAATAATTATAGCAACTCTTTTTGTGGTCACACAGAATTGAAAATTGAGGGAATATCCATCAAATGATGAATGACTGAACAAGTTATGGGACATGATTGTGATGCAATAATTTTGAGCTATAAGAAATGCTGAGCAGGATGCTTTCAGAAAAACCTGGGAAGACTTACATGAATTTATGCAAAGTGAAGCAAAAAGAACCAGGAAAAAATTGTACAGAATGACAGAAATATTTTTAAATTATTGACTGTGAATGATTTAGTTCTCAGTAATGCAGAGATCCAAAAACAATTCTAAAGAACCAATCATAAAACTTGCTAACTCCAGAGAAAGAACTGGTGTGATCTAAATGCAGAGCAAAGCATACTTTTTTGAAACTTTCTTTTCCATTTTTTTCTGTGTTTTCCATTTCTAGTTTTTTTTCCATTTTGTATTTTCTTTAACAACATGAAATATATGGAACATGGAAATATATTTTGTATGACTGCACATATATAACTATCATCAAATTGCTTCCCTTCTCAATGTGGGAAAAAGAGAGAGAGAGGATAAGAGAAACTAGGATTCAAAGTTGTATATATAAAATCTCAAAGGGCAAAATTCATTTTTATGTATAATTAAAAAATAAAATATTAAAATTTTTAAAAGGGGGTGACTTGGTGCAGTTATATAGTTATAAAGATACTATAAGAAGTGCAGGATCTGGGACTGGTAAAAAAATAAGATAATACTAGTGGCTTATAAAAGCTATACTGGGTCTAGAAAAAAATTTAAAAAGTAATAGCCCTGCTGGTAGGGAAGATGACACAGTGACAACTAACAAGTGAGATTCTGAAAGACTCACCTATTATCTTTAGCAAGGTGAATAATCATTCAGTGGAAATTCAAAATAAAAAAAATGCTTAACAGAAAATGGAAATTAAGTAAAAGTAAAAAGGCTGTTAGAAGACTGGTAGTTGGTCCTCCTGAAACACCCACCCCCACCTCCAAACTCTCCAGAGCAAGAAGAATTATTAGTTGTGAATGTTTGGATGATGTTAGAGATTTTTAATATCTGAAAAAATGGAAGAGCTGCCATAGTAATGGAACTAAACATGTTCTCCTTCTTTCTTCTTTAAGAAGAATGAATTCCTCAAACTAAAGGTAAAGTAACATGGATTTCTTTCAAATTCTATACCACATTACAAACATGATTTATAAGAATTTAGAACAGGAAATTATCCATCAAGAACAAATACTGGACTAATGTTTCTTCTTTTGACAAGACTATTAGACTGGTTAAGGAAACTTTATAGATTGCAATCTAATTTAATTTCCTCAAGGCTTTTAACAGTCTCATGATATCCTTTGAACAAGATGGGTAAATAACGCTGAAAGGGATTGTCAACATATGTACATGAGTCAAAAAAGTTTTGGCAACAAAACTAGGGGAATTTTATATTGCCTTAATAGAATCATAATGGCCAGAAAGGAGATGTTAGTAGACTGAATTCTGCCTTGTGCTTACCACAGCTGTAATTTTGAATTCATTTGAAGCACAGACTTAGAGATTTTATGGTACTATGATATCAAAGAAACTATATAAAATTGGAACTGAGGAGAGAGAAGAACAAATAAGCATATATTCTTTGCCCCATTCCCATTTTATTATAATTGTCTTTACTAAGGACATAATAGAAAATCTTACATGTCATTGTTTTATTAGGTGGATGTTACCTACCTATTCAGAAGCAATGAGGTATATAATGGCTACTGCCTTTATTTAAAATGTTAGTGAGCTAATTTGAAATCAAACTAGATTTTGTTTTAATTACTTCACAGGAAACTTCCATTTAAATTACTACTTATAATTAACAAGAAGATTTATTTCAAATATGCCATTTACGTCCAATGGAACTAGAGATGTTGGCTGCTATTAATTTCTTTTTTAGAAAGGGTAATATAACTATCTAGAAACATCTAGAAACTTCAAATGTTATAATGGAAGAGTTATTTAACTTATAAGTCAAAGAGAATAAAGTTTTAAAAATTGGGAAACAAGTAAAAACTCAAATTATGATTTTCATGAAGAGCATGGAGGTTTATTTTATAAGTGATAGTGATTAAGAAAAAAATGCTAATTTCATTCACATATTTTTACATACAAGTTTATTGATTAAGGAAACTGATAGATTTAGAAAACTTATTTTTTTGTTGATAGGCTCTTCACTTGGAGCTTTCCTTTTATAAATAGTAAAATTAAACATAATTAAATTTGGTTGGACTAGGAAAAAATTGTTTAAGTAGAAGATCTCATTAAGGATAATCATTGTCTAGTTCTTTTTTTTCAAGTTTTGAGTTGCCATTTTAAATATATATAACAAAATATATACAAATATGTAATAAATTATAATAAATTTAATTAACAAATTCTCATATTAGCTATATCCAAGAATCTATGATTTATTCTTTTTTCCCTCCCTCAGACTACTACCACTCCACAAGAAGACAAGTGATATGACATAGATTGTACATATAATACTTATTTTCTATTCGTCATGTTGTAAAACAAGACACATCTTGCTTACACTAGAGAAAAATTCAAAGTGGGAATAAAGTGAAGAATAGTAAATTTCAGACTCCATTCGGAATCCATCTGTTCATGCTATGAATGTCAATATACTTTTTTGTCATAAGTCCCTTGGAGTTGTCCTAGATCCTTGCCTTCTTGACAATTGTTGTCATTCACAGTTGATTATCATGCATTACTGTTTTTATTATATATAACACCATCCTGGTTCTGTTCACTTCCCTTTGCATCACTTCATATGTCTTTCCATATTTCATTGTAATCATCTTTGTCATTTTGTGTCATGCATGGCACAAAAAATATTCTATTACATTCATATACTACAACATTTTCAGCCACTCCCCAAATGATGGATATCCCTCTAGTTTCCAATTCTTTGCCACCAAATAAAAGAGCTGCTACAAACATTTCAGAACATGTAATTTCTTTTCCTTTTTCCTTGGTCATCTTAGAAGTAAAAGTAATAGTGGTATTCCTGGAGTGGATTATAGATGTAGAACTTTATAATTAGTTTTATAGTTTTATAACTCCATGACTATAATTCCAAATTGGTCTCCAAAAAGATCCAAGGATCAGTTCAAAGTTACACCCCACATGTATGTTTCTCTATATTTTAACACATCTCCTCTGACATTTGTCATTTTGCTCTTTTATCATTTTTGTCAGAGATGGGTGAGAGACGATGTTTCAGAGTTATTTTAATTTGCATTTCTCTAATTAATAATTATTTCAGGGGACAGCTGGGTGGTTCAGTGGATTGAGAGCCAGGCCCAGAGATGGGAGGTCCTGGGTTCAAATGTGGCCTCAGATACTTCCCAGCTATGTGACTCTGGTCAAGTCACTTTATCCCCATTGCCTCTCCCTTACCACTCTTCTGACTTAGAACAAATACAGTGTTGATCCTAAGACAGAAGTTTAGGTTAAAAAAATAATGACTAAAAACATTTTTATAATTTTACATATAATTTTGATTTCTTCATCATCAAACTGTTTATATCTTTTGATCATTTATCAATTGAAAAATGTTCAAATTCTTTTATATTTTATAAAGTTCTCTCTATATTTTTTGTTTTCGTTTTTTTTTTAAACCCTTAACTTCTGCGTATCGGCTCCTAGGTGGAAGAGTGGTAAGGGTGGGCAAGGGGGGTCAAATGACTTGCCCAGGGTCACACAGCTGGGAAGTGTCTGATGCTGGATTTGAACCTAGGACCTCCTATCTCTAGTCTTGACTCCCAATCCACTGAGCTACCCAGCTGCCCCCTATATATTTTAGATATGAGACATTTATCTGAGAAACTGCCTATAAAATTTTCCCCAACTTTTACTTTTATTCTAATCTTGGCTGTATTAGTTTTATTTTTACAAAACATTTTTAATTTCATGTATTCAAAACATTACATTTTGCAATGCTTTCTATCTCATGCTTATTTATAAATCCTTCTCCAATCCATATCTGATAGGTAATATTTTTCCTGTTCTAATTTGTTTATAATGTCTTCCATTATATCTAGGTCATGCATCCTTTTGTTTTTATCTTGGTAAATTGTCTAAGATATTGATTTATATTTAGTTTCTACCAAGATTCTTTCTAGTTTCCCAACAATTTTTACCAAGTAGTGAATTCTTATTCCAAAAACTTGGAATTAGATTAACTAAGTCAACTGACTTAAAATGTAATTCAAACTTTAATTTTACATAATATGTTTTTAAATATTTAGATACATAAAGGTATGAGTCTGGACTGTTTGGGCTTTTAGAAACTCTACCTCTACTGGCCTTTATAGCTCTAAAAGTATCTTTAAACTTTTTTTAGTTTATTATGTGTAATATGAATCTTTTACATACGTTTTCCAAAAATTATAATATTCAAATTTTCTCATTGCTCCCTTCATTACTCCCTACCTGAGATGATAAGCAATTTTATATGCATAATACATGTATAATCTCACAAAATATTTCTGTTTTGAGAGAATAATCATTTAAAACCATAATCCCAAAATAGCAACACTCACAAGTAAAGTGAAAAATAGTATGCTTCAATCTGCCTTCAGACTTCATCAGTACATTCTCTGGACATGAATAGCATTTTTTGCTCTAAGACCTCCAACATTGTTTCAAATTATTGTATTGCTCAGAATAACTTAGTCTTTCATAATACAATATTGCTGTTACTGTGTACAATGTTCCTCTGGCTCTTTTCTCTTCACTTTGGTAAATCTTCCCAGGTTTTTCTGAAAGCATCTTGTTTAGCATTTCTTATAGCTCAAAATTTGGCCATTGGAATACATTTTTTAATGTCAAAGATAGATATACCTAACCCACAAAGATTGATGGAAAAAATTCTATAAAGAATTTGACAAGATTTCTCAAACCAAGATAGCTAAGGAGTCACAGACAGAATTATGGCAAGGAATCTTCCAACCTACACATTCCTAACACAGATCTGTCTTCTTGAGGATTTTGGGAAGCCATTCATTGAAATTATTAGTTGGTAGAATGAACAGGAATAAATGGAGTTTTACTTCAAATGATAAGTAGTAGCCATTTAAAACTATCCACATGTATTATCTGTGGTAGAGATTAGCTAGAAGCCTTCCCTTCAAGAATGAAGCAAGGACGCCCATTATCACCATTACTATTCAATATTATATAAAATGCTAGCTAAAGCAATAAAAATTAAGGAAATTCAAATAAGCAATTTATTACAAAAATTGTTTTCTTTAGGAAGCTTTTTAACCACTTTACCATGTGAAGAATTTTCCTTTTATAGAGATTCTTTTCTTCATTTGATTTTGTTACCTCTTTTTATCCCATTTGGTCAATTATGCCTTCTCTTTAGTGGATTTTTCTTCTTCTTTTACTGTTTGGCCAGTTCTGCTTTTTATGGTGTTATTTTCTTCTTGAATTGCTTTAATCTCTTTCATCCATTTTTTTCCTTTCATATTTGATTTTTGAAATTCTTTTGGAGCTCTTTTAGAGACTTAGATAAAATAATTAATTATTTTTTGAAGTTTTGCATGTAGCTGTTTTGATCTCATTGATCCCTTCTGAATCAATGCCAATGTCTCCATAATAATTTTTTAAGACTTTTTTTTTTATTTTTGCTTATTTTTCCAGGCTTTTTTTTTTGACTTTTATTTTTATCTTAACGGTGGGCTCTGTTGCCAGGGAAAATTCTCTTGAACTTCACTATTTTATTGCTACTACTATAGTAAGTAGTAGCCTGCAAATTTTAATTTTTTTCAAGGTGATATGATAGGCTGTTGTCTGAAAGCTCTTGAAGCAGCCTCTCAGTGCTGATTCAGTTTTCCTCTATGTCTGCTTTTGGTTTTCAAAGCCTCATCATGGCCTTGTCCTGGCACTCAGGACCTCACCAAGGACCACTGCAGTTTTGTAATAGCCAGGTGCACTGGGTCTCAGAACTTTGATGGGTTTGGAGGTGCTCTGCTATTGATTTAGGCAGAGTTTCAAGGTCTCACTGATGGCCCAGGCCCATGTTTAAAACCTTGAGCATTTGAGGAGGAGTGCTCATTTTTAATTTGTGCTAATTGGTGTAATCTTGCTGTGGATTATACTCCCCACTCACTCCACTGAAAGAGACTTTCTCTCCATACCTTACATATTGTCTTCTAAGGAAAATTGGGTCACACTGTCCCTTTGTTGGCTCTTTCATTCTACTATTCATTTTGAAACTTAATTTTAAGTTTGCTTGGAGAGGGTTTTCAGAGAAATTTGGGCACTCCTGCTTCTACTCCAACATCTTGACTCCCATCTTTAAACTTTCAAAAGAACTGTATCTTTCATGATGAAAAATACCATCTGCCCTTGGAGAAAAAAAGCAGAGAGACTGAATTCAGACTGAAACATATTATATTACACTTTTTTATTGAGATCTCTCCCACAAAATGACTAATATGAAAGTGTGTTTTGCATGATTTCACATACAAAATTTATATTGGATTGCTTTCTGTTTCAGGGAGGTGGTGAAGTGGGAGAGATTATGGGAATGGGGTTAGGAAGGAAGGAAAGGATTTGGAACTCAAAATTAAAAAAATGATAAAATATTTTACTTATAATTGGAGGAAATAAAATATGGTTAAAAAAAGAAATGTGACTCAAAGTTGGAGGGTCTCAAATACCATTTAAAAGTCTAACTCATAACTGACCAAGAATCCCTCTACAAAGTACTCAATAAATTATTCAGTCTTTCCTTAAAGGCCTCCAGTAAGAGAGGGCCTCCTGATTCCAGAAGCAGTTCATCACTCTTTAAAAGAATTGTAATTATAAAGAAGTTTTCCTTAAGTCAAACCTAAATTTATCTCTTTAATTTCCATAATTGTTTTTTTGGTTTTGTCTTCAGAGGCAAAGTAGAACAAGACTAATTCCACTTGAGCATGACTATTTGTCAAATATATGTAGGCAGATATCATCACCATCCTCACACATGTATTTTCTTAAGTAGTCTAAAAATTCCCAGTTCCTTTCACTGATTTTCATATGGCTTGAGATTAAGGTTATTCATTACATTTGTTGCCCTACCCTTGGCACTTTACAGCTTATAAACATCCTTATGAAATGTGGCACAGAGAAGCGAACATAATTTTCCCTGTATTCTTTGATTAGGGCAAAATACAGAGAGAAAAATGTCTTCCCATTTCTAAGCACTAGTCTTTAATTAATATAGCCTAGGAGGAAATTAACATTTTTAAAGTACAATATCATACTGTTGATTCATATGCAGATTGATGTCTATATAAATTAGATGCTTTCAGGAAAACATGTTTAGCCACATCTATCATATTTTCTAATTATGTAGTTGATTTTTAAGCCCAAGTTTAAAACTTTACATTTTATCTATTAAATTACTTTTTAGATTTAGCCCAACTTAGCCTTTTAAAATATTTAAAATATAACTCCCTCATCAGTGTTAGCTATGCCTAACAAATTTGTATTTTTAAGCTAATAACATAACCATAATATTTCTTGTTTTCTTGAAGCCATTGATACAAATATTAAATGACATGAGGCAAAGATAATTCTTATGTCACTCCACTAACTCTTTCTCTTATGTAGTCATTAGATTGATAACTACTGTTTAAACCTAGTTTTTTAAAATAGTTCTGAATCCACCTCATTATGTTATTATTCAATTCACTACTGTGCATTTTATCCAAAATAATAGTATGATATACTTTAGCTAAAACTTTCTTACTAGATTATATTAGTGAACAAATGACCCATCATTCCTATATTTTAATACTTAGTCTGGAAATTCACATCTTCTCATTTGATAGTATTTTCTGAACTGACTTTATTTCACAAATTTGCTTTTCTATTCTGAAATACTTGCTCAACATCAACTTGCTCAACATCAGCACTAAAAGGATATATCACTTATGCTGCTAAAGTCTTCAATTTCATGACTGAGACTTCATAATCATGCTTAAATTTGTTATACTTGTAAATATAAGGTTAAATTAAGAAAATCTAAAACACGTGGTTTCCATCTTTCCAGCATTTCTTATCCATTAATTTTGCTTTAGGTGATTTCAATCCTATCAGTTTCTATAACTGTATGTTTTTTCCAAAGTGGGAGATAATTAGATATTTATCTTCAGTAAAATCCCATCTGAGGGATGTTATTTTCATCCTATGCCATTCATTGTAATTAAAATGTTTCATTGCCTTTATTGAATCTTTTTTTTTAAATACTAGTTAAATAGAAGGCATAGTGGTTTATTATTACTGATAAACTCTCAATCACATTATTTGATTAACATTGTTGTCTATGCCATCTTCCTGATATTGGATCATAGATCTTGAGATGGAAGAGAAAAATGAGAGGCTATTTGGTATCTTTTCATGTTTTAGCTATCCTGAAAATTATTCTTCAAATGCTTTTAAAGTCATATCACATTTATTATGGATTTTTTCTCTGTGTATTTTTCCAGTTCAACTGCTTTTCTAGGCTTAAATTCTTGTGTCATTTCCTTTTTCTCACATTGGGGAGTGAGGTGTATAAAAATCCAAGTCTTCTAGCTCCTCTGTCATTGGCAATGAGATTACTATAGAAATATGGGCAAATATATTTCATTTCCCATCTTTTTTTCCTTCCAGTTTTATATATAAATACTTTGGGTATTATCTAACTTAGCTCAGTCTCACACTAAGCCTTCTGGAGACTTGTTTCCTTCTCTTTCTCCATTGCTCTGTGATGTTTTATGCAGTGATAGTACTTATGATCTTCCACTGTTCTCTATAATATTTTACAAATGAGTTTATATTCTAAAGAAATGTTGTTCCTGGCTTTTAAGTCACTTCTTGGCAGAGAATATGCTTGCTGGTGAAGAAGTTTTTAGACTCTTGTTTTCTTTGCTGTGGAAATTGTTTCACATTACCAGTTAAACTCAAAAGGAAATGGTAAAATACTTAGAGAAATACGTTTACAGGAAACCTTCCATTTCAGTAGAAGATTTTGAGGAAGTCATGTATCAGAAGGCATGGATGTATTGGACAATCATCTATAAGATTTGGAGCAATATCCACATTGAAGAGATCCCAGGTCTAGTAAGCCCTAAAATATTTAAATGTAAAGCAATATGTATCAAAGAAGTTACCAATTATTAAGAATATGTATTTTTCTTGAAATGGAGTTTGGGAGAACACAAAAAAGTTTCAGAACTGTAGGTAAAGTTAATAAAGTTCCTATAGTGGATCTTAAGTATAACACGTTTCAAGAGCTAAGTGCACCATGAAAACACACTCATTAACTAGGGCAGAAACACACACACACACACACACACACACACACATATATATATATGTATATATATATATATATATATATATAAATGCATGTGATCAAAATGATTAGCATATTTAATACATCCCCAATCCTGCACAGTAATGAAAGAGTAAATGACACAATTATGATTAGTTTACCTAGGACATAAAAGAGAAGTTTTTTGTATGAAGGGAACACATTCCCCACTGAATTAATAAAAGAATTAACACATAAAATCATGAAAGCCCCGGCTGGGTTGTTGAGGGTCTTCACATTTATCAATTTTGTTTCTAAGTCTGATTGAAAAAAAAATCTCATGGCGCTCTTTTCAGGCAAAGAAATAAGCACTAGATCTTTTAGAAATCTGATAGCGAGCCAAATTAAAATAAAGTTTTACTTTAGGGCTTTAAAGAAAACCTATCCTTTTATTTTCTTTCATTTTCATAAGAATATGCCTTCATGTGGATAATCTGTGATGTGATATATCCTACTGATAGCACCAAAGGGTGCTGGGAATAATTAGTGTGTAAAATGTGAACATAACCATGAAAAAAAATACAAACCTCTATAAGAGAATAATCAAAGGCATGTTTCCAATGGACTTTTTGTAATTGTATTCACCACACCTCCTAGTGGATACTCTTTTCTTTAGTATTTTGACATTCTCTCTCCCACTTGCTGGCCACTCTTTTTCAATCTCATTTGTTGAATTATCCATGTTTCTTGCCCACCTCTGCAGATTTACTATCCCCTCAAGCTCTGGCCTGAACAGCACCACAAAAATAATGATATCTATAGCAATAATAGCTATAATAATGATAGAAAAAATAATAATGTTGTAAGGCTCACAAAATATTTTAAAATATTTTATCATTTTTTACTCACAATCACCTTGAGAGGGAGTTGCTATTATTACTGCCATTTTATAGATGAGATAAACAGGTTCAGTTCCTTGTCTAGATCTAGACAGATAGTATCTGAGACTCGATCTGAAATCAAGCACTTTTGACTCCAGTTCCAGGCTTTGTCCACTTTTTCTACCATTCTTTCCACTTTGCAAAAGATTATCCAGTCATAGTCCCTTTTCTGACCTCTAGCCCTAACTACTGGATATTTAAAACTGGTTGTAGACCTCTATAGGCATCTCAATTCAACATGTATAAACTAGAATATATGAGATTTACCTGCATACCTATTCATTCCTAACTTCCCTATTTCATTTTGGGGCATCACCATTGTCAAACAGATGAACATTCTCAGAGTCATCTTCAAGTACTTGCTCTCCTTCATTCACTTATTTGATCACTTGCTAAGTCTTTTAAAAAATATTTTTTAATTTAGAATGTTTTCCCATGATTCATGATTTTTCCTACCCTTCTTTCCCCTTTTCCTTCCCCCCTCCCAGAGCTGACAAGCAATTCCACTGGGCTAGACATGCATCATTGTTCAAAACCAATTTCCATATTATTCATATTTGCAATAGAGTGATCTTTTAATGCCAAAACCCAATCATATCCCCAATGAACCACATGATCAATCATATGTTTTTCTTTTGCATTTCTGTTCCCACAGTTCTTTCTCTGGATGTGGATAGCATTCCTTCTCATGAGTTCCTCTAGATTGTCCTGCGTCATTGCATTTCTGCTAGTAGAAAAGTCCATTACATTTGATTGTGCCATAATGTATCAGTCTCTGTGTATAATGTTCTCCTGGTTCTGCTCCTTTCGTTCTGCATCAATTCCTGGAGATATTTCCAGTTCACATGGAATTTCTCCAGTTTATTATTCCTTTCAGCACAATAGTATTCTCTCACCAGCATATACCACAATTTATTCAGTCATTCCCTGATTGGTGGACAACCCTTCATTTTCCAATTTTTTGCCACCACATAGAGTGCGACTATAAATACTTTGTCCTAGGTCTAGGAAGTACTCATCTCTGCTTCTCGGAATCCCTTATTTTCTTTAAAGCTCATATTAAATACCATTTCCTACTTGACAAACTCCCTCAAAATAACTTATATTTACTTTTCATATATTTTAATGTCATACCTTATTTTCACCAATAAATTATAAGCTTATTGAAGGAAAGGGCAGTCTCCCTTTTGTCTTTGTGTCTTCATCATCTACCACAGTGTCTAGAATATACTAGGTGCTTCACTGATAGTTTACAATGGAGGGTATACTGGAGATTGTCTTTTAAGTTATACAAATTAACAAAAAATATCAATAAATGCAAAATTTGGCTAAACTTTATATGATACTTAAATAAAAATTTATATTCTGGTTATTGAAATATTAATCCATTATTCTAATATTTGCATTTTATACAACTTCTATGGTATTCAAATGATTTCTGAAATGAAGCATTCTTTCTCTTTATAATAAAGTAATATTTTATGATCGTGAAAAATTCCCTTATTTAGTAATTATGGAGTATATATATTGACTTAGTTGATTCTATATATTTTCCCCCTAGAGTTGGTGAAAAGACACAGAAATGGCTCAATGAATCCAACCTTATTCATGAGAAATATTGTTGCATTCAATCATTAGACTATGGCATTTTGAAAATTAAATTGAATTTAGTCAATTAATTTAGTAAATACAAGTAAACAGGCTTACTAGTTATATGAGAAGTAGTAATAAATCTTTCTCTATTTCCCCCATATCCCTTAGTAACCTATTACTTGGTGGACTATTATGTGGAGGTAGATATTTTCTTCATTTTTCCCATCATGTTTTCAACTTTGCTCCCTTCTTACATGGAAATGGTCTTAAGATATTGATTAATTTTATGTTGTGAGGAAGTAGGGGATTAATCCTGTTATGGATAAAAAGGGGGTACACTAAAGTTTGGGGCTGATCTCCTTGCTGAGTGATGGAGGGGTATAAGGGTGATTGTGGTAATAGGATAGGAATAGAAAGGATGACTAAGTTTAGGGAGGTATTCAGGAGAGGCAGCTAAAACAGACTAGACACTCAGGCAGAGAACACTGGGGGAGGAAATAGGCTGAACCCTTCCAGGCAGGAAAGGTACTTTTTATAGACACAAGGAATAGGGCCAGTCAGAAGTGGTTTGAATCTGACTTGAGGGCTTTCTTGTCAGTTTCTCAAGTCCTCAAAGGAGGAATCACAAGGCTCCTCCCTGTCAGTGAAACCGAAGGGACTCAGGAGGAAGCGTTGGGCAACTACTTCCTCCCAAGATGGATGCCTCCAGTTTCCCTCAGAATATAAAGAGAATTATTCCTTCCCCTTCACCCTTGCCTAATTTCTTCAACACAAAGATTCTCCAGAGGATTTGGTTAGGTAACAAGGGTTTTATTAATGTTCCAGGGATGGTCTGGAAGGAGAGAGGGGTTTGGGGTTTCTGATAGCTGCTAGGGAGAAACTCAAGATGGGGGAGGGTCACAGGAATGGGTAAGACTGAGAGAGAACCTGCTCTCTCAGCTGAGGAAGATTTGGCTACTTTTAAGGTAGAGGGTATACTAAAGGGATAATTTGAATTCAAGGATGTCCTACTTGCCTATTGGGGAAAACTAAACCCACAAATCTTTTCACTAAAAACCCAAAAGCCACCCTGCCTCCCAGAGCCCCAGGAAAACAGG
The DNA here is from genome assembly GCF_016433145.1 of Gracilinanus agilis. NCBI lineage: Eukaryota > Metazoa > Chordata > Mammalia > Didelphimorphia > Didelphidae > Gracilinanus > Gracilinanus agilis. Next base: position 581,925,871 of record NC_058132.1, read on the forward strand.
CAGGGAAAACAGGGAAATAATATGGAGAAGGTCAGGGAGAGGTCCAGAGAAATTAGGTAGGTACAAATTATCCAAAGACAAGGAACAGCCCAAAGCAAACCGAAAGCCAAATAGAGCTCTGGTTGATCTTTCCACTCTGTTCAAGCCTCTGGGTCCAACTCAACTTTCTCTCAGAATTCTAAGGCTTAATTGCCAGAAGTTTTCAGTTGGCCCCCTGCAAGGGCAAAACCTCTCTTGCATCTTTTGCATTACAATCCTTAAGGAACATTTAATTTATTTGAATGAATAAAAATAATATTAATAAATACATGATAATATGTGTATATATGTAAACGTGTTTATACATTATTTTAGTGATTCTAGGACATGAAGTAGTTTCTAAGCCTTTTTCTAGGACCTTTTTTTTTAATCATTGAGAAAATTCATGAACATCCACATGACAGTAATTGTACTATTACAGTTTCATAATATAAAGGTAAAAATCATCAATAGTAATCTATTTCAACCTGAACTAGAGGAAAAATGTCTTCTACAATAAGTGGTCATGCTGCCTTTGTTCAAAGTTCTAAAGTTATTGTTAATAAATAAATTCAATTAAAAAATGAGTGCCTAGAATATAATCTATATAGTTTTTCAACAGAGCAATTGTCATACCCTAGTTGTCCTTAAGGTACAACTGGAGAATGGATAGTAAGGCCCATAGGGAATATAAACCCTCCAAAAGCTCTCTATTCCACTTTTACATGGCTCTAATCATTTGATAATTTTGCTTCCTTTCAATCTAAAACTATTTTTCTCTACTTTAATCATCCTAATACTCTTCCAACATTCCCCTTATGACATGATTTTTGAGGTACCATATTCCTTTAAATATTCTATAGCCCAATGATGTCTTTCCTAAAGTGTGACACTCAGTATCTGTTGATTGAGGAAATGCATAGTAGTAAAAATGTTATGAATTTAATTTTGCATTTAAATTGATATACATTTTATTTATGACACTAATATGCATATTTTCATAACATTAATACATGTTTATATATTAATTAAATAATAATGTTTGACTATTTACGCATTTATATTAAGACTTTTAAATCATGTGCATTACCTTTGCACCATTTATTTTCCTTTGAAGGCCTTTAGACTACAGATTTGGAGTCACTGGAATATTTTTTTAATGGCATGTTTCATTAAAACTCTCAGTATGATAATAATTTGGAAAAAAGAGTGATCCCTGAGGGTCACAAAAGTAACAAATTTTCTAGAAGTGTTGAGGCTTGACCTAGTCTTTTAAGAAATATTAGTTTTTGGACAGGAAAGGAAAAGAAATACAACTTTGAAAACATTTCAAGAAAAAGAAAGAGGACTGAACATAAGCTATGGGAAATGGTAAGCATACAGTCCTTATTAGAATGGTACATTCATGTCTGATAATATTTTAATAAAATCAATTGATCAATAAATTAATATCATTTATCAAGTATCTACTATATGTCAGGCACTAAGTATAAAAAGGCAACAATGTAGTTAATTTGTACTTACATAAGTACATCAATATGTAAATAAAATAAATACATGAAAGGTTTCATTTTAAATGTCCTGCCATAGCTGAGTTTTGAAGAATACTAGGAAATCAAAAAGAAATTAATGGAAGTGAGTGCATTGCAGGCATCAGGTAGAATCAGTTCATAGGCAGGAAAATGGGAAATGAAAAAAAAGAAGAAAGCCAATTTATCTGGTCTATAGTGAGCATAAAGGAAATTAATATGCAATATGCCTTGAAATGTAAATTAAAGGGAAATTGTAAAGAGTTTATGTTAGTCAAGGGAGAATGTATCTGTCTAGAAATAGTAGTAGGCATGTGTGGAAGATGCTTCTGGAATATCATTTTTGTAGCATTTAAGTTGGACTGGGAATACTCTTGGGGTAGGGAGACCAGTAGAGGAACTTGTATTATAACAGAAAAGACAAAGGCCTTTATTAGTGAGCACAGAAAAAGAGGATGAAGGTGAAAATTTGTGAAGGTGGAAATGTTAATTGGTGTATATAGAGTGAGAAAGAGCAGGAAGTAAAAGATAATTCTGAAGTTATAAACTTGTGAAACTAGAAAAAATTGCAGTTCCCTCAACAGAAATAGATGTTAGATGGATAAATGAGTATTTTTGGAAAAGAGAAGTTATATTTTGGATATTTAGAGTTTGAAATGCCTATAAGACAGCTAGTTTGGTGAAAAACTAGAACATAGAGAAAGAATAGAACTAAATACATAGATTTGGCAGTTATTTGTTTAGAGATAATAAACAACATTTGTTGAGAATTAGAGATAAGAAAAGTGTCTATGACAGAACTTATGGATAAATCTAAAGTTTCGGTGTGGGTAGAGATATGAATTATTCATCAGAGTAGACTGAGGAGGAGTTTTCAGATAGGCAAGGAAACCCAAAAAGCAATATTACAAAAATCCAGCTACCAAAGTATAGAAAATAAGTAAATGCCACTTGCATTTAACAATTATAGCAAAAGATAACTGGTAACTTTGGAGTGAACAATTTCACTTAAGTGAAAAAGTCAGGAATCAAATTGTAAAGGGTAAAAAAGTAATAGAGCAAAAGAAGTAAGAATGTAATTTTTTAAATATTTTTTTTTGTTCTGCTTGCTGTAGTTTAGCTGTGAAAAGATAGCTATAACAACTTTGAAGAAATGGAAGGGAAAAGTAAGATTTTTTTAGTGGGGTTTATTATATTTCTTTGTTTTTGTTTTATTTTGTTTTGAGAATGGGGAAAAACTTGATCTGTTGTCAGGTACAAGATTAGGGACCAAACAGGGAGTGAAGGTGGGAGAAGATATTTGTAAGAATAATCTATTTGTAAGAATAATCTGCCAGACCGATTTAAGAAGGGATGGGGTCAAAGATATGTGCACAAGGGTTGGCTTTAAAGATAAGAATCACTGCTTTATTAAAGACTGGAATAAAGCAGAAGAGAATGGAGATTTTGAGATGCAACTGTAGAAGACATCTCTAGAGGCCCAATAGGTATTTGGAGTTATGATATAAAAGGTCAGCTGAAAGGTTAAGACAGGATAAATAGAAACAACAATAAAAATTAATAAAAATAATGATAGGATTTATATAACACCTATATATGAGTCACTATAATATGCCCCTTCATGGATATCTCATTTGATGCATAGAATAACCCCAAGAGGTAGGTGTTTTTATCACTATTTTATTATTGAGTAAAAGGGGGGGGAGGTTAAATGACTTGCCTAAGATCATATATCTATTAAGTTTCTGTGGTTGTATTTAAACTCATATATTATGAACTTCAAGGAAGAGCATAGAGGAGATAGTTGAATCTTTGGAGACTAATGAGGTCACCAAGTGAAATAGTGTAGCAGGAGAGGGAAGGAGGGCTCTAGACAGTCTTTTCACATACTCACTGTGAGGTTGAACTACATTTAAAATCAGAAAGACTAGGCTAATTAGAAATGGTCTTTAGAGGAAGGACTAGATTTAGAAGCAGAAGGAACTGAATTCAAATTCTATGTCAGCTATCTACTAGATATATCATTGTAGAGTCATTTAACCTTTCTTAGACTAAGTTTGTTCATCTATAAAATAGAATGTGTACCTTATTGGATCAAGTACATAATGAGACAAAAACTTGAGCCTAAGCCTGAAGCTAGAATATAATTGAACCTGACCTGATCAAGATCAGAATGAGATCAAAATCTTACACCTAAGCCTAAGGCAAGTCTTTAAGCTACTAGCATCTCAAGGAACAATTAAATCAATAGGGGGAGGGCTCTCAGAGTTCTAAGCCCTCAGGCCATCACATCATCCCCTCAAGCCTACCTATAATTAGATAGGAAAAATGAGCAAATAACCAAAAAAGCACCTAACTAAATACTTTTTATGGAGAAAAAGAGTAAGATACAGACACAAAAGGGGACAGTGAAAGCAAAGGAAAAGCATGCAAAGTCCAAAAGAATAATATAGATTGGAAACAGATGCTGGAGGAGCTCAAAAAGACTTCAAAAGACAATTAAGAGAGGCAGAGGAAGAGTGCAAAAGAGATATTAAAGCAATGCAAGGAGAAATGAAAGTGATATAAAAAGAAAAGGGTCAATTGAAAAAAAGGAGGACCAAAAACTGATAGAGGAAAACCAGAATTGACTATCTAAAAACTAATGATTTCATGAGAAATCAAGAAACAATAAAGAAGAATTGAAGGAATGGAACAAACAGAGGAAAACATGAAATAGCTTATTGAAAAAATAATTGACCTAGAAAATAGATCTAGGAGAGACAATTTGAGAATTATTGGACTACATGAAAGCCATGATCTAGGAAAATATTTGGACATCACATCCAAGAAATTATCAATAGGAATTTCCTCGAGATCCTCAAACAAGAAAATAAAATTGAAATTAAAAGAATTCCCAGATCACCTCCAGAAAGAAATTCTCAAATAACAAATTTGAGGAATGTAATAGCTAAATTCAAGAGCCAAGAAACTAAGGAGAAAATTCTACAAGTAATCATAAAGAAACCATTCAAATACCATGGAGCTACAATCAGGATCACACAGGATCTAGCAGTTTCTACATTAAAGGATCAAAAGTCATGGAACTTGATATTCAGGAAGGCAAAAATTTGGGTTTAAAATGCAGAGAAACCTATTCAGTAAAACTGAGTGTATTCTTTCAGGTGGGAAAATGGACATTCAATAAGTTAGAAGATTAAACAATGAAGTAATATTATTACAAAACATTTATGCACCAAATAGCATAACATCTAGATTTCTAAAGGAAAAAATTAAAGGAGCTCAAGGAAGAAATAGATAGTAAGAAGAAAAACTCTATTTAAAATCATTCAGGAAAATATAAAATACTTAGGAATCTATTTGCCTAGACAAACACTGGAGTTATATGAATACAAATACAAAACACTTTTCACACAATAAAAACTAGATCTAAATAATTGGAAAAATATTAATTGGTCATAGGTAAGATGAGCTAATATAACAAAAATGACAATACTATCCAAATTAATTTACTTATTCAATGCCTTAGCTATCAAACTACCAAAAATCTTTTTTATAGAATTAGAAAAATATTATAGCAAAGTTCATCTGGAAGAACGAAAGATCAAAAATATCAAGGGAAATAATGAAAAAACAATGTGAAGGATGGAGGCCTAGCAGTACAACATCTTAAACTATACTATAAAGCTGTGGACATCAAAACAATATGGTACTGGCTAAGAGACAGAAGGGTGGATCAGTAGAATAAACTAGGCATAAATGACCTCAGCAAACTACTGTTTGATAAACCCAAAGATCCCAGCTTTTGGGGCAAGAATTCACTATTTGACAAAAACTGCTAGGAAAATTGGAAAGCAGTATGGGAAAAATTAGTTTTAGATCAACATCTTACATCCTATACCAAGATAAATTTAAAATGAATAAGTAATTTAAATAAAAAGACTGAAATCATAAATAATTTGGGTGAACATAAAATAGTATATCTGTCAGATCTGTGGTAAAGGAAGGAATTTAAGATCAAGCAAGAGATAGAGAACATTAAAAATGTAAAATTAATGACTTTGATTATATCAAATTTAAACATTTTGTGTTTTTTTTAACAAACAAAACAATGCAACCAAAATCCAAAGGAGAATAACAAACTGGGAGTACATTTTTATAACAAAACTCTCTCACAAAGGTTTAATTTCACAAATATCTAAGGAACTAAGTCAAATTTACAAAAAAAAAATCAAGTCATTCCCCAATCAATAATAAGCACATGAAAAAGTGTTCTAAATCCCTCCTAATTAGAGAATTGCAAATAAAAAGAATGCTGTGGTACCACCTCACATCTAGTGAACTGGCCAATATGGCAGCAAAGGAAGGTAATAAATGTTGGTGGGGAAGTGGCAAAATTGGGACACTAATACACTGTTGGTGGAGTTGTTAATTGGTCCAGTCATTCTTGGAGGGCAATTTGGAACTATGTGCAAAGGGCTTTAAAAGAATACTTACCCTTTGACTCAGTCATACCACTACTCGGTTTGTACTGCAAAGAGATAATTAGAAAATTAAAAAATATATATATTTATAGTTTAGCTCTTTGTGGTGGCAAAAAATTGGAAAATGAGGGTGTGTCCATTGAATCAGGAATGGTTGAACAAACTGTGGTAAATAATGGTGATGGTATACTACTGTGCTGAAAGAAATGATGAACTAGAAGATTTCTATGTAAACTGGAAAGAACTCTAGGATTTGATGCAGAGTGAAAGGAGCAGAATCAGTAGAACATTGTACACAGAGGCTGATGCATTCTGGCACAATCAAGTGCAGTAGATTTTTCTACTAGCAGAAATTCAATGACCAGGACAATTCTGAGGAACTTATGAGAAAGAAAGCTATCCATATCCAGAGAAGGAACTATGGGAGCAGAAATGCATCAGAAAAACATATGATCAACCACATGGTTTTATGGGGATATGATTAGGGTTTTGATGTTAAAAGATCACTCTATTTCAAATATGAATAACATGTAAATACGTTTTGAACAATGATACATATATAACCCAGTGGAATTTCTTGTCAGCTTTGGGCAGGGGAGGGAAGAGTGGTGGAAAAAATCATGCATCATGTAACCATGGAAAATTTTCTAAATAAATAAATAGAAAATTTAAGACAAAGCAGATTATCCCTTAAAATCAACCAAAGTAACAAAAGTCAGGAACTTTTTTTTCCCTAAGATAGCTTAGAATGGGGAGAAGGTATGGTATACTCTAAGTCAATCATGACTCAATGAAGTACTTATGGAAAAAAGAAGATTAAAAATAAGATTCTAATGAAAGAATCACAGAAATAAGATAAGATTGCATTGGTTGGTCAGTTAAGTTGGAAATATTAAGGAAAACAATGATCTAATCATAGAAGAACAAAGAAAATTCTCTTAAGGCTGGATTTCATTTTTTTTTCTTAAAAAGCCCACTGACAATTTCTTTTCCATCCTTCAAATGAAAAACTCTCATCTTTATCAGAGATTTGTCAGGTTCTTGAAATGTATCACAAGGATGCTATTTTTATATATAAAAAGAATACTTGTTATTTCCACATCATGAAACAATTCCCTCTTACAAGGAAGTTCCTCTTATTTTTTTTTATTCATAACAGCAGTAAGAGTTGTTGCCAGTACAATAGTTATTGCTTTTCATACTTTTTTTCAGAATCTAACCCCTGCCTTTTTAGTCTCTGGAACATTCAAGACTGTGCCTCCATCATTACCTATGGCTGACTCAACTCTTTCTTTTTCCACCAGCACCTCTATAATATGTTGTACTGCTTTATTACTTGTTAATCCAAGGCAGCTTTTTATAGTGACCAAGATTTGATTTTAAAGCCAGTTAAGACCTGTGTTCAAGTTCTTCTTCTTATATATACAGCTTGTATCTTTGGGAACGTCCCTTAACTACTATGTACACTAGCTAACTCAAAGAATATAAGTTTCTGAGAAATTAATTTACATTGACGAATTCCTCATCTAGGACTTCCCATATAAATTACTGAAATCACAGATCCAATTGCTATTCCCATCACATCCCCTATCCTAATAGATAATAAAATCTACATAAACCTTTTTTCAATACCTTATTATACCATGGAATTGAACTTAGTTTTCCAATGGCTCTATCAAAGTATATAAATTTGCCAGTTCTCCCCAGACTCGGAATGTAAGTTTAGGCTCAATGACTCATTTGTCAGCAGAACAGTAGCATAGGTAAATGTGGAGATCCCATTACCACAAGATTAGATACTGAATGGTATAATTCTTGGATGTATCAATTCATAAAACATGAAGATTCGTGACCATTGTTAATGAAAATATAAACCTTTTAATCCAATTAGAAAAAAGGAAGTGGTATTTAACTACTTTTATGTACTACACTAGTTTTCAATTTTGGTAAAGAAAACCATAAATATTGGATAAATTTATTGGGATCATATGACAAGTGTTTCTTTTACACTTGTGATATATGTCCTCTTTTTATACTATAATCAGGATTTGCCAATAAGAAAATCATCCAGAAAGAGAGATAGACTTAGGAGGAGGTTAGGAAAAAAAATAATTTAGCTAAATCAGTTTATGCAAATGTGATCATAGTTTACCTAACTCTGAGAGGTTGTTGTAGAGATTGATAGCTGATATTAAACATTAGTATTGTAAAGCACTCAGTGGTGTTAATAAACTGGTATGTATTTACACTGCATAAATAAGTGTAAGTGAATCACTATTACTACCTGCTCTTCTATAATATGTAATTATTACCAGGATTACCAGTATTAAAATGGGTGCTATTAATACTATTTAATTTTATTGCAAACTGTAAGATTAGCTGCCAAATATTATAAATAAAGACACATTAATCCATATATCAAGGAACTTGTATTTGTGGTAGTTACCTTAGGGGCAAGATCTACACAGAAAAGTAATACATAGCATTTATAATCATCTCAAAAATTCAGTGACCAATAAAGATCTTTCTTTGTAAATCAATAATCTCCTGATGATGCCATATTGCTGAAAATCTTGAAAACCAATATATCAGATGAATAAGAATTACAGATGGCTCAAAAAACAATGGAAAGATACATAGTGAGTATAATCATAAAGAAGCAATTATTAGATATTGAGAACTTCCGTAGAAAATTTATCAAGGACACATGGCCATAAAAATAAGGAGGACAACTCATGTAGTATGAGTGATAGAAAGCAGTTATACAAAGGCAGTGTTTCCCTAGTACTCAGAAGATATTAAAAAGACTAAAATAATGACTGTGAGATTTTAGGTGAATCTCCTATTTACAGGAAAACTTATTTCCATATTTTGATGATGACATGTGCACCATGATTTTGGTACACCTTCAAATAATGCAGAATAAAACCTAGTATACCTCTAGATCCTCAACCTCTACAATTCTTACTCATGAGCTCTTATAAATCCACAAGAGGATATTCATTCCAGTTGCTGATGACCTATATTCCATTCATGTTGTGTGGAATGAAATTCGTGGAGGGGGCTCATGCTCCCCCAAATCACTCTAATGAGCAGACAGGAGACTAGATAAGATGCTGGCAGAGAAAAGCTGCTTTATTTGGAGAAAAGAGTAGACAGCAGGGAGGGGGAGAAGGGAAGGGGAAGGGGAGGAAAAAGGATTCTGACCACACAAGTGGCTTGCTCAGGGCTAAAATGTCCTCTCTTCTAAGTACAATAACAGAGTTTTATAATAATCCTGACACAAGATTCTCCTCCTCCCCTCTGTCCAATCCCACAGAAGAGGGAGGGGGGGTTCTGATGTTTACAGTCTTGAGCTCTTGATTTTCAATATTATGTACCCCTAAAGACCCCCATGATCCAAAAAAAAAAAAACCAAAACATGTGACTATCATAGGTTTCCTAGGCTGGGGACCATAATAATACTTTTGAAGCTCACTGTACTTTCCCTCCTTCAGCTTATCTTATAGTTGGCTTTCTTCCCATGGCACAAATAAACTCTTCTCAAGGTTTTTGAAAATAGGTCAGGAAAACTAGAAGTTTTATGGGGTTTAGGGGGAGGCAGGCAGTTTTTGTCTAAAGAATTTTGACACTAAGGGGTCTTGAGAATTGGGGTTATAGGACAAATACTACTCTGAGAATTACACACTGAATCTCATCCCACACAGTGTGATTATATGAACATAGACTTTCCACTGGTTATCTAATATCCAAATATGTTAATGTTATAATTATTTTGGTTACCTGGTACCCATTTATCTTAGAAGCCATGAATATTTGTGATGGCACCACTTGCCTAATTCTACTGAGCAGGTCAGTTGTAATGCTTTTCAGACTATGAATAGTAAAATATGCCTCTCTTGTCTTTTGAAAAACTTTGATTTTCATATCATTAGAGACTATATAATTATTTTACTCATATTGGTACAATATCCTTTGAAAAAAATGCTAAAAATATTGACCTTTTTTTTAAGGGACAGTGATATAAAAGGAATACGTGGAGTCATTTAAAACATTTTAAAATTACTTAAATGTAATCCAGTCTGCCACTTTTCTAGTGCCCTAGGCTCAGCTTTTTTATCATTTTTAATTTCTGTCTAAGATATATGTATTGATGGCCCAGCATTATGTTGTATATTCAGTTGGATAGTATAGTTGGATAATAGGAATTCTTTACCTATTTGCTTTTCTCCTGTGTGAATAGTTAAGTTATTTTTAAAACTGATAATAGATCTCATTTAGGTGGTTCTCTCTACATTGTTCTATATAATCAACACAATGTCATCCCAGAACAAGACTATCTGGATGACAACTTCATCTATATTACAGAAAGACTACTGTTTATACAATAGAATATTTTCCTTTGTGATGGTGGCTAACCTATTTGGCACACAAACCAGTTTATATAAATCTGGAAAGTGTTTTCTGAATTTCCCTTATTTCTAATTTCTTTCTGAACAACATTATGTTATATTCATGTCCCAAGAGATGAGAAATAGTTCATTCCAGGCTTAAAGCATTAATATGCATATACCCCAAGGTGAAAGACAGACTATAGCTCTCAGGGAATACTGAATACTTTGTTTGGTTAGAACATAAAGTTCATGAAGTAGAGAAATATGAAATTTGGCTGAAAAGGTATATTGGAGACAAATTATTGATGACCTAAGTGAAAACCTAACCTAAAAAAAAAATAAACCACAAGTGACTGAAGGGTTTTGATTAGATGAGTACAATAGTAAGACCTCTTACTTAGAAAGATTATTTGTGTAATTTTAGAGATTGGATTTGAGAGAGGAAAAACTTGAAGCCAGGAAAGGAAGTAAAAGGTTATTTCAACAGTTCAGGTGAGTCCCGGGGTGGAGCCAAGATGACAGAGTAGAACAGAGAAGCTCCAGAGTCACCAACTGATCATAAAATAATAGCACAAAATGAATATAGGAGTGACAGAGAGAAACAACTTTCAAGAAATGAAAAAGTCAAAAAAGCTGGGGTGGAGTCAAGATGGTGCCTTAGAAGCAGCAAATGTTGATTCCTCTGTGAAAACGTTTCCACATCAATAAAAAAACCATGTGCTTTCAGGGGGACACAAAACCAAATACGCCTTCAGGACAGAGCTAGGGGACCCTCCTGCTCAATCCAACTTAAAATGTACACAGAGAAGGCTGAATTCTCAGGTTTAAGGAAAATAAAGAAGGAAGATCTCAGGATCTACTGCCCTGAGACCCATGGTAAGAATCTGGCTGACTGGGATCTTGAAACCACCACAGGAAGCTCAGGGCTCTGATTGTGGCAGTTGGTGGGGTGTGTTGGGGTGGGCAGAAAGGAAGAGAGGAGGATGAGGGTAACTACATCCAATATCCACAACTTCATTACCACCTTCCTCTTCTGATGACTGCTGGGGAAGATCTGGCCTCAGGGAACATTAATACAACTGGTCAGTTTCATCAGCCTAATCCAGTTAATCAGCAGAGCAGAGAAGAAACCCCTTCAGGGCAGAAAAGCCCAAACTCACAGATCAAGCAGATAGACAGAGGAACAGAAATTCTAAATGAATTAATTAAATAAATATTTTTAATTAAAAAAATTCAGATGAGAGGTCAGATTAACTGAAAATAGGATGATATTAATGTGGTTGCAGAAAGGAGACACTGGAAAGAGTTACTGCTGAGGTAGAATTGAAGATAGCTCCAATGTTATGAAATTAGCTAGTGTAAGGATTATGGAAAAGTTTGAAGGAGGAATGGAAGAAAACCAGCCTCTTTTTTTAATATGTCCTGTTCGATATGTCAATGGTGGATAAGGCCAAACTAGGAGTTGATTATCTAGGAATAGAGTTCAGGAGAAGAAACAGAATTTAGGTTATTTAATTAGGAATTTTCTGTGAGAGATGATAACTGAATAATACAGGGCAAAAAAAATTGAAAAGGATTCAAATGTAGAGGGAGAAGTGGGTCAATGATAGAACTTTGGATATTTTATATACAGAGAAGATGAAGACTCTAATTTGAATATTTTTTTATATAGAGAAGATGAAGACCCTAATTTGGCAACTAAGAAGGAGGAACAGAAGGTAGTAGATTGTTAATAGTCAGGAACAGTGTCACAGAAGGTATGAGAGGAAGAACTGATTGAAAAAGTCAAAGCCAAAAACAAATGATTATTTAAGGAAGGTAAAGACTGATAAAAAGATATTGGATTCAACAGCAAAAAGATAAGAGTTAAACTTTGTCAAAACCAAGTCAAATTTTAAGGGGGCTGAAAAATGAGTGCATAAGGAGGAAGTGGATGCAGTGAATACGTATATATATATATATATATATATATATATATATACACATACATATATGTACATGCATATATAAACATATATACATATATATATGAAATATATGCTTAGTAATTGGTATATATGAAGTACATAGAGATACAATTAGAAAAGAAAGGTCTACCTTTCTTTACATTTTAATGAGGGGAATATAAGGAAAGCTTTCAAGTTACAAGTCAGGTAGAAAAGACCCATAGTCTTTAATGCACAGAAAAGTAAATATTAATGCTTCTTCTTTATTGTCTTGTACATTGATAAATTGATATCATTTGTTAAGAACTTTGTTGGAAAGAAATTTATTTTCTAGGTCTTCCATTGACAGGATAGTTATATATGTAGGAACATTTGTCTAATTCTTATCCAAAAAAGTTTCTTTCCTAGGAATAAGGCTCAGGGCCCTAGGATGTTGGGATAAAGGTCATGGGTTATGACAAATAGTGACTAAGGGTAAATTATCATGGCTTAACTTGCCTAACAATCTCTCTCTCTCTCTCTCTCTCTCTCTCTCTCTCTCTCTCTCTCTCTCTCTCTCTCTCCCCCCTCCTTCTTCACATGGAAAATTGAGTAGTAGTCAAAGGGTACTCCTATGTTTGTCTGGCCATTTTTTTGGTGGCAATTAATTGGTAAGTGTTGGTGATATTAAAGAAGATAGGCTCCAATTCCACAATAATTTCTCCCCTCAGTGATGACTATGGGATTGAACTAGAAAAAAGTCTGTTGATTTGGTAGTTTGGTAGTTGCTGTTATTCCTAAAGGCTTTTGGGCTTAATTTCTTAAGCTATCTCCATCAGGATTGGATAATAGTTTCTGGACTTTGCCAGTGAAAGGAAGAGTAGATAAAGAACAATAATTCGAGGGCATGACAAGGTTAAGTGAAGGATTTATAAGGATGGTTGAGACTTAAGCACATTCTAGGCAGTGAGACAAGAGATACTTAATTCCATAATTGGAATTATATCACTTCCAAATAAGGGCCCAAGATGAAAGTCCCTGAGAAAAATGCAAGAACTTTAATGCATGAACATTTTAGCAGTCATCATTTTTTTTTGTTTTTTTCCTGCTTCTTCATGGTGTTCTATGTTATTGAGATACCTATAGAATACCTATACCCCCAGTACTTAGCACAGCTAAAGCATTCTATATCCATGACAAGTAGAAGTAAATTAGGAAATAGTATGCTGGTTAATTTTTTAATACATAATCACATTTAACTTAATTTTTTAAACCCTTACCTTCTGCCTTGGTATCAACACTATGTATTGGTTACAAGACAGAAAAGTGGTAAGGGCTTGGCAATGGGGGTTACGTGACTTGACAAGGTAAAACAGCTAGGAAATGTCTGAGGCCATATTTGAACCTAGGGCTTCCTGTCAATCCACTGAGCCACCCAGCTGCCCCCCATAATCACATTTTAAGACAGTAAGCTTTGGCTTTAAAAGTAGCTTATCAACACAGCTTCTTATGGGTTATTTGTAGTAATTAGTAAAATGACAAAGATTTTTACATATTTTAAATTGTTAAAGGCACTGAATCTTTCAAGGACAGAATTAAGTTGCTTTGCAACACATATTAAACACAGTACTGTGTTTATATTAGAAAAATGACTCAATTAGAATGCAGCAGCAGCATAATACTCAATTTTATTTTGCCTACTATGCACTATATAATTTAAAGAAATGGTAAGATCTTGGGGAGTAGTAGATTCTATAAAGTCTAATTAAATTATCTATCATTGGTGTTTTGGGTATCTTGATCAAGGTAAAGACACACACTACAGTTATAAATTAGAAGTGATGTGTTGATAAGTAGATGGGAAAAACACAAAGCTGGAAAACAATTCATGGGTGGCAAAAATCAGGGAAAATTTATAACAGTGTCTTGAGAAAATTCTATATCAAGAAGAAAGTATTAATGGCTTCAGTAATCTCAGTAAGAAATATAATCCTACAAGAATGATTATTTCAACTAGTGCATAAGAAGCAGTAAGTCACCAACTCTTTAATCCCTTCTTGAACATTTCTTACTTCTTACCTTTAAAGAATGTCACATAATAGTGATGAGATGAGTCACATTACACGGTACTGTGATGAGGATGAATAGTTCTCTACAGGAGGGCTAGCTAAAGAGGCTAATTTCTCTTTGCAAAGGAGGGTATCTATTTCATTCCTTTAATGAAAGGATGGCAGTCACCAATACCCAGCATTTTAAAGTGGAAACCAAGATAGTTGAGCCACTTTAATACACTTTGTATTCCACATTTTTCCAACCTGAAAAACATTCCTCTCCAAGACTGGACAATGCTAGCTTGTCCTAGATGAACTGTGAGGGCAAAGCAGCATCCCTTGAGCCATGTTGTTTCCTTACCAATTCACAGTTTCTTTGATGTGCACAATAGTTTCTCTTTTATGTACTTTAGAAGATAAAAATGCCTGACATAAATGATCAAATATATTCATCTAATTGAACAGATATAAAAACGAGTTGAAGAAGACTCCTAAGTTCCTGTCTTTATACCACAAAACTTACTTTCCTTTGACTACTCTTTAAACCTAATATCTGTTCATAAACTACTTGTACATAAATAACCCCCCAATAACTTGACATTTCCCTAATGTTTGATCTTCTAGCTCAAATTCCTACAGAAACTTCTTGCTGTCTAAAGCATAAATGAAAGAATTTATGGAACCCATGTATTTCTCTCCATTTAACCTATGAACATCTCTGCAATATTTGCCTACTCATTGTAGTTCCAGCAAATGAAACTCCTCATTAAACCTTTATGTTGTTGAATTGAGTATTTTGATTCTGACCTAAATCTGTCCATATTCACAACTGTTTTGATTTTAGTTTTCCTAATTAAATTGTGTGTACAGCATATATTTTGAGTTAGCACAGCAAAAGAAATCTGCATTTTCATAAGTCATTTTTTAAGAGTTGGTCCCCTATCATTTGAATGTAGAGATTAAGTATTTTTAAAAATTATGTTGAGTTAGAGGAATAGCTTGTTGTGTGATTATACATATGGATGCCTAAGCATTTATATTACTAACTCTTTTTCTTCTCCTTGAAAATTTTCTGATTAAACATATACTTTTTTTTATTAAAGGAATTAATATAATATATATGTTTAGAAACTGCACTATGAAACAACCTTAAATTCAATAATAAAAAATTCCATATACATCAAAAAAGCAAGTACACCATGAACTTTTATTAGACCCTAGAGAAAAAAAAAGATGAAAAATGACATAGTTCTTGCCAAAAAAATAGTTTATAATTAACTTCACGTCAAATGATAGGTACACAAATATGTTTAATAAAAGGTAGAGTGGAGGGTGTGACCATGGAAGAACAAGGAAAAATCAATACAAAATATTTCAGGAAAATTTAAAAGGAAAAAAAAGATAATATTTTTAGAGAACTGATTTGGTTAATTTTAGTTTTGAGGTTTCAAAACATTTTGAATTAATGATTGGAGAAATTTCTTCTAAGGTGTTTGTTTGGAGAAATTATACAAAATTTTATAAACTGCCTAATTTCATAAGGAAAGCAGTGGGGTTTATACAGAGGCTATAGCCATAGGATTGAGGTAAAAGATACTTTATAAAGGGGTAAAAGGTGAAATAAAGCATTTTTCTAAACTTAAAGAGCTATACAAATTGCTAACATTACAATATTTACCATTCATTATCCTGAAGCAAATGATCCATAGAAATGTCTTGAGCTTCCACTGGAAGTATATATAGCCTTATATGGGAGAGAGGGAGAACTAGAAACCAATGCATGTCCTAGGCTCCCCTCTTCCAAGCCCCTACATCTCTCTAAATGTGTGTTCATGGACATACGTAAAAAGACATTTGGCAGTTCTACATAGAACCCTGAGCTGTTTTCTGTCAACAACTAAGTGCAAATCTAGAGCAACAAACTGGCCACTGGATATACTTTGTATTAAGTAATAGGAAATGAGTGAGGAGAGGGGAATGCTGAGAGACTATTCCTCCATATTGAAAGAGAAGACATTCCTAAAGCATTCAAATTTATTTAACTAGTAATACATTTAGAGATTTTTATAAATTTTTTTAAAAAAATTATAATCTTTGTTTCCTATCTAAATATGCCATTTTAATTTGAACCCCATAGATCCTGGTGCATGAAATTTTGCTTTAATGCAATCAGTCAACATTCTTGTTGATGTCCATGGTATCACTGAAAAATCCCAAGCCATCAGGTGTGATAATTGCCAGTACAATAGCTTCTAACTATGCAGGGTAATGTAACACACTGTGTAATTTAGAAAGCCAACCTATTATCCCCATAAATACCAGTATTTTGCTTTTCAGGACTAACAGATTCGGTAATGTTTGAAACCACATGATATCATGAAAACAAAAGGATAAAAACATAGACAACTGGCTAAAAACATAAAGGTTATGCAAAAAAGTAATGAGAATAATAATTTTATTTGTGCAGCATTATTTCAAAGCTCTCAGGGATTTGGACTGTAGTTCATAATACAATAATCCAAAAGAACTCTAAAACAATGGCTATCATGAAAACAAAGTCCTACTGGAAAGGAAAAAGAAAGAATAAATAAAGGTGCAAATTCATGAGATGAAAGGTCTAATACATTGGACTCATGTGAAAATCATTTAAAACAATTTGACGAAAAGAATTGTGATAGGTAAAATGAAATAAAATCCAGTTAGTGACGGTGCCTGTTATTTGCTTTACCTATAAAAGCACTATTTTCCTCTTCCAAGTAGATAAATACGTATGACCTAAAAAGCAAAGAAATATTCACCTTCCCGTGAGAGTCTATGGAAGACTCAAGAAGGAATTTTATCCAAAGACAATGGGTTATAGTAGAAAAAACTTCAACTAGGAATCTGAAGGCAAGGGTTCTGAGCTGGGTTTGCCACTAGTGAGCTTTTTGACTGAAAAAAGTCCCACTTGTGAGCACTTGTTACTCCCTCTATATAATGATAGAATGAACTACTACATAATGAATGTCTTAGATCTAAAAAAGCATGATTTAGGTCCCTTAGTTACATACAGAATTAAATAAACCTAAAAGTAATATTAAGACTACCCCTTAATGTCAAGGGATTGGAAAAAAAAAGGAGTCTGGATGCAGCAGAATGATGTTAATATGCTAAGGACTTAGATTCTCTCTGTGTAATCTTTCAAGTCAATAGAATAACTTGCTAGCAAACAGCCAATATTGTGCTTCATTCTAAATTAAGTGGAAGTGATGGAAAGACACTTCTAGGCATCCAAATAACAGCTTATTTCAATAACTGAGACTTATAGCTGTAAGGATGTATTGCTATTGTGTGGGAACACGAAAATCATTAAAATGTGATTTTAAATGATTTAAAACACACAAAAAACCTCACCAAACTTCCACACCATGTTAAATACAATAGGTATCATGCAATGGAAATAGTACAAAGTGATTTACATTTTAAGATTTGTTTCACTTCTCTTAGAATAAGTTTTTGGTTATATAGAGATGTCAAAGGGGAAAAATACCTTTTCCTTCTCACAGTGCATTTCACACACCATTATGAATGCCTAATTATATAATGAATTTTTGTTTGTTTGTTTGTAGTTTTAAAAGAAACCAAGGAAAATAAGTTGTATTTAGAGATTAGTGTGAATATTTTGGAATTATCCAAATAACTAGTTCAATTTTTCAGTTTTATATATATTTAATGAAATTTAGCCAGAAACAAACCCTATGATTCGTCTTATGACTTTGTACCCCTAGCAGAAATTAACCATCCCATTATAGCTATAAATATGCCTATGAACTGAAATAATAGAAACCCTTAATGAGTAAATTCACTTAGTTTACTCCTAGGTGATCATTTGCAGTTCCTACCATTTATACATATGTGGATATTTCATTTCATTAACATGGACACTTGCTCTGCTGGTGAAGATTTAAGTCCACTGATGACTTCTCATGCTGACTCTTGTCTATGTTCTCCTGAAAAATCTTCCTTGAGAGAATTACTTTTTTTTTGCCAAGAGCCTTTCTCAAGATATTTTGATATCATGTGTGTTCCAATGGAGCTCTTGCTCTGTCCATTGGTCAATATTCACTCTCGTTACCTCGCTGCCCTACATATTTTTCTGTTCCTGCATCCCAGGTTTATTTTATTAGACCACTTTTCTTGAGCAAATCTTCATCACCCATATACTGCTGTCCACCAATATCCAACATGTGCCTTTTGATTATTTTTTGATAGTCTAATGATTAATCCTTCAGGGACTGTGGTAATCCCTAGTAGGTATTAAATAGCAGAATAATTATTTATGCCAAAAGATGGAAGTTTGTCCTAGGAGAAGCCTGGAGTTAAAAATAAGTTTTCTGATGTCAATTCATCCCAATCTCTTATATCTACTCAATTTTAGATACAATGCTTTCTTTGTATGAATTGTAAACATTGACATCAAACTTTTTTTGGAGGTTCTCATTGGAAAAATCATGCAGTCTCACAAAGCATTATACAATCAGCACAAACAGGAACATATGGAATAACTTACCTATTTAGGGAATCCCTCTTCCATTTGGACTGTGCTCTGGACATCCTCTTTGACAGTGTCAAAGAACTTCAATGCAGGTCTTATTGTTCATGCAGCTGCTTTGCTTAATATTAATAAGCAGAGGGGCCTAAAAGTTACTTCTATTGTTATAGCTTTCAAGGACTTTTAAGTCAATTTAATATATGCAAGGGAGATGCTTTATAGAAAGAGAGCCTCTAAGGCAGCCTTTTTGCTCTATCAGATCAAATGCTTTTTTAAAGACAAAAAACCGTAAGCACAGAGGGATCTTGTACTCTCTGCATTATTTAGCCACTTGTGCAACCACAGAAACATGGCCATCAGTATATTTTCTTTCGTATAAACCTGTCTGTTCCATTCTCTTACCTTTATCAAAAGTGCCCTCAATGCATATGAAGAGCATTTTAACAAAGATTTTTAAAGATGAGAAAGAGGGCATTGATACCTTTGAATTATGTCAAAGTATTCAGAATATTGTAAACATTACATAAAGAAATACAGTGCATTAGATAAATGTTTTAGGCCATAATTCTTTGTTTCTTTCTTCCTATATTTCTATTTTCTTCTTTCTTCCTTCATTTTTCTCTTTTTTTTTTCTCTACTTTTATCAGTTTGATATGAAGGGCTATTGTTATAGAGTTAGATGTAATTATTTACCATGCTACTAGTTTTCCACTTTCATTTTAAATGTATGATTAAAAGTGCTATGAACATTAGAATCCACAGTAAAATAAATAGTAATGGTATTTGTTTCCCTGTTGGTGAACTGAAAGATCATTTAAATATAGGTTTAATGAAGAACAGGTCTTTTAGGACCAATGGTGTCAAACTTAAATAGAAACAAGGGTTAGTAAACTGTACATATGGGTCTCTGTAGGCTATATATTGATTTAGAAAATCATTCATTAAAATTATTTATGTTCTATTCTGTTTTGATTTATTTTCTTAAATACTTTCCAATTCCATTTTAATCTAATTCTGAGTGTTGGGAGTGTCATTTAACACCTTTTCTCTGAACAATGCAAGCTACTAGAGAGGTAAGGCAGAAAATGAACATGAGAATGGAATTGGGGTTGAATATTTAAGTTTATATAGAATCTGAAATTCTCTTAATGTCTTAATTTTAGAATCCTGGAATTTTTAAGTCCTTTGAGGGTAAGTGTTATTCTCTTCTGTGTTCCTGGCAATACAGTGCAATGGAGTGCTGGGATTGAGGAAGTAGCTATTGATTGTGTGATTTAATTTGTCACCAGAATGATAGCTTTCTTTCATGTCCCAAATCTCTATCACCAAATTAAATTGTTGCTTTAGGCAAACGTTCACAAAATCTAGGTAAGAAAAATAAATATTGTGTTGATAGCTGTGACCAAAAACAATATTGTTCTGTACTAAATTATTCAAATATGGATATAAATTATCTGAGATTAAATTAAGCAACCTTGAAGCCTATAATATTTCTTTCAGCATACTAAAGTATTACATTATAAATTTACCTGATGATTTAAACATATATGTATCCCCATAAAATGTAGTTCATGAGCATTTTTCTGTAAGAGGTTTATGTCAGGAACACTAGGTCTTAATGTTACTCTTGGTCCCATCAGAATTTCCTCTGAATTTAAAATGTTTAATGTAAAAAATTATGACAGGCTATGTATGTCCATTGTTATTCATTGATTTTTGAAACATCAATTGTGGGAAAGATTCTTTTCTTTAAAGATCACTAATTTTGTTGGTTTCTGTAACATTTTAAAATCTTATTGAGCATGCTAATTGTTTCAAATCTTAATGTTCAGAGAGAACTTCAGAGACCATAGATACAATAATAATTAAATGTTGAGCTCATTAATCAAATATTAAATTATATGAAAAGTAATTTTAGGACTCTTTTATAGTATTCTTTTTTCTAGAAAATAGAATATAAGTGCCCGATATATATCCTGATTTGTGAAAAAAAAACACATCTTAAAGTCACTTCTCACACATTCAAAATGTACCTTTCTTGTATTAATCTCATCATATTTTATTCATGCTTCCATTATTTACTTACTCATTTGTATTTTGATAATGTGAGTGTATGACTTATCTCTGTATTCGACTATAAATTGTACTTGGCAAAAATTGTATCTCCTTTAAACTTTGTATTTCTTCTATAAAAGAAAGGTAAAACTTATTTTGAAAAATATGGTTTATCAGTAATTATGTGATAATAGGCAAAAACTTGTAGATTCATCCCTTTATACAACAAAAACTTTCTGTGACCAATTAATTAGAGTATTCTAATTATGACAATATGCAAAGAACATCACAAAATAATACCTAGTCAATATGAGTCATTCATATATAGTGTACATATCATTAAGACATATTTGTTAAAGCAAATATCAAGATTAATACAAAATAAGAAACATTTAAAAATCATAAAATGATGTAAAATAATATAAAATGCTTTGGGCTCCAATATAAATAAGAGTGATTAGCTATTTTCTCTAGTCTACACTATTAGATAAACAAACAAAAAATTATTCATCTCATGTAAAATATAGTTATTGGCACAGAAAAGGAAAGCAAATGCCCCCAAACCTAAATGCCTTAAGAATTAATAATAGAGAACTCTAACCCTTAGCATTCATTCACCACTGTCCCCTTTACACCATCCTCCAGGAAGCACAAGCTGTATGTCCCTATAGCTATAGTCACTGCTGCCCCATCTTACCTTTGCCTGCCCCCCAGTATCCCATGGCAACAAGACATTGACCTAATTCTTCCAGGAGGTGAGCTAAAGGATGAGGATGGAGTCAGCTTCCATTATGCATAGGGCAGCAACTAGATTATAGAATAGACAAACTCTGAAATTCCATACTTTCCCAAACCTTCCTCAAGTACCAGACACTAATTCAGCACTGTCAAAGAACTAACAAATAGATCAAAGAAGAGCCAGGAAGCAGTGATCACATAAGACTAAACCAAGAAAGAAGAATTGACATGAGATCAGTCTGGTCCATCAAATGCAACTTGGGGTAGGAAATAATGGACAGTGCAAAATAAATTCTCCAATATGGTAGATGGCTTTGAGGTCCAGAACCAAGAGTAATTTCAAAAAATGGAGAGGTCAGAAAGTAAGAAAATGAAGTGTATAAGAAGAATAAAAAAGGTAGTATAAGAAGCAAAGATGTCAAGAAGAAAATTCAAGTAAAAGTTGAAAGCAGCAGAAAGTAAATTATAAGAAAATATTAAAATTATTTCAAGACAAAGGAAATTAAAGCAAAATCTGATTAAGCAAAGAACCCACTGGTTTCCCAAAAGAATACGGTACTACATAAAGATGTTCTGGAATGATTTGATATAGAAATAGGAATCTTCAGATATTAGAAATGAACAAATGGAAGATTTCTCTTCATGGACATTTGAAATAATTAGCAGAATAGGAAAAAAATATTGAATCTGCAATGGCAAGTCTTAAAAAAATGAAAAGGCAATTGATACATAGAATTAAGCAAGACGTAATTTCATATATAAATATATCTTTTTGCTGAATGATGCTTCTTTAATGGGGGAGGGGAGGGTAATAAACTTACCTGGATATTATATGGATATATTAAAATATCCATAATACAAAAATAAAAGTGAATTAACTGTTTAATTAGAACTTCTATAATAAAAAGACACAAATTATGCACAAAATCATATTGAAATGAAAACAAAAACAAAAGCTAATTCTTTGAAAATGCAATGAAATTGATAAATCTTTAGGCAATCTGATTTAAAAATGACATAAAATCAAATCAACAAAAGAACAAGTGGCCAAAGTGATTTCACAACAAAATCTGAAGATGTTAAAAAGACATCAAAATTATACCATGAAGAGTTTTATAAAACTGAGATCACAAAAGAAATAGAAGAATATCTTCCTATTTCACATAATGACTAATATGGAAAAGTGTTTTACATGATGCCACTTGTTAGATCTATATCAGATTATTTACCTTTTGGGGGATGGAGGAGAAGAGGAGAGAGTGATGGAATCAGGGTCAGAAGGAGGCAGAAAATTTAGAAATCAAAATTTTAAAAAAAGTTTCAAAAGTTTTCACGTGTAATTTGGAAAAATAAAATATTAAAAATAAAGCTCTCCACAATTTGGTCCATCCTTACTATTCCAGTTGTCTTAGATGATATTCCTGCCCACATATTGCATGGTCCCATGATACTAACCTTAGCAGTTTTAAATGTATAATACTCCATCTTCCAACTTGGTATATTTTCTTTGGCTCTTATACTTAAAATACATGAAATAAAATCTTTCATTCCTTTAGTCTAGTGGTTCTTCTGGGTTCTTTCAAGCTTCAGCTTAAATCTAATCTTTTGTGGGAAGCCTTTCCTTGTCCTCTTTATTGCTGGTGCCTCCGCTCTGAGACTTCCTTTCATCTACTTTGTTTTTTATCATGATGTACACAATTATTTATACTTGCCTCTTAGTATGTGAGCTATTAGAGGACAGGAAGATGTTTTTGCCTTACATTGTTTCCTTAGTGCTTAAATTATTTCCTGACCTAGAGTAGGTGATTAATAAATGCTTGTTTACTGCTTCCCTATTTATTCAAAAATTCTAAATACTGTAGAATAAACTGCTGCAGCTTATCCAATAAATCATTCACTATGCTGAAGCTGAATAGGAAAAATGCAAAGATGGTTTCAATTCTAGGAAAACAATCAGTATAATATTGAGGGAGAAAAAACTTAAAACAACATGGCTTTAGGGAAAATGAAGATAAACTTACAAATTATGATACTCATTTATGATAAAAATTCAGCATGATTCAGAAATTATATTTTAATCTCTATATATGTACACATATGCATATGTATACGTACTTAAAACCAAAAAAAAATCATGAACTATTTACATTGGAGATAGACTAGAATTTTACCAGTAGATATATGAATGAATAATTGTGCTTATTTTCTTTGCTATTATTTGTTATTGTCATAAAATGTAAGCAATAAGACAAAATAATTCAAGGTATAAGTAAAAATAAATAAAGAGGAGTTAAACTATGCCTGTTTACTGTTCTACTGTGCTGTATTATTTAGAAAATCTTAAATAATTTCATTGGAAGCTCCACAGAGAGATATACTTCACATTTCACAGTTCACAGTTTGATGGTAAGCCTGGACTTTCTTTAAACTGATGGAACATCCCATTTGTCCTCAGCTAATTAAATGGGGTGCAACTGGCATATTTGTACTTTATGACACCCTTCAATGTCTGTCTATGTACTTATACAATTATAAGCCAGAAGGTTCAGGCACAGTGTCATTCCTAAAGTGGTATTAAAAGCCAAACATTTTACACAAATATGACTCCCTTAAAGCTGTGAGAGTCCTTTTCTGAAGAAGTCCTGCCCTGCAGCAATTGGATGATGACGACCATTAACAAGGGCTGAGTATAATTACTTCTTCAGAATTTGTCCTTTCATATGGAAGAGAAAAAATTATTTCTCATTCTCCAAAATTCGTTGCCTAGAAGTTGAAGGAAGCTTCAATTATCAGACTAGGTGGTCCAAAAAAGCTGAAGGATCTGTATCATAGTTCAACTCAATTATTTTTAAAGAGTAATTCTTAAGAATATAGAGAATAATTAGTTTTCTCTTCTTGCTCCATGGCTACAAGCATTTTACTCTCTAATGGATCGCAGTAAGCAAGTAGCATTTCTAGATGCCTCCCCAAAACACCAACAGAAGCATGGAGGTCAATCCAGTTTCATCTTTTTTTTTCCCTGCACTGCCCATTGTATGAAAGTAAATAGAATAAAATAAATCCTCACTGTGCACATGCATATTAAGAAAGAACTCCAAATCATGTGAAAGGAGAGACTGCATGGCCACCAGAAGCTCTGACCTCCTGAATGGACTGGCAGATGACATGCCTGGAGGACAGAACTCATGACTCAGACTGTCCTGTTAGAGAGCCCAGTAGGAGTAACGTCATTGACCATATAAAAGATGGGGCCTAGCAATAGCAGGTATCTTTTTTGTCTCCTGATTTAAGAGAGTCCTGATAATATTTTTCTTTCTTTCTCTTTATTTTACTAATAAATAATTATAATTTAATATGTCTCTAAGAATAAATTTAATTATAAAACCATCCCCTAATTTAATGCTCTTGTTTTATTCTAATTTTGCAATACAAGTCAATCATTCTGAGCTGGACATGGCTCAGTTCAAATTCCTGGTCACAAACGTTCAATATTGGAACAAAATAAGGCAATAATATGTCATTCAACAGTTAACAAATGGAAATTTACTTATCCAGGAGAAGGGTATATAATAAGAATACACATTGAAACTCCCTTGACTTGATTTAAACTAAACTCACATTGTATCATCCGCCAGCTGAGGATCTGAGAACCCCACCCCCCCACCTCACCCCGGCTGCTCAGTACCCAGATAATGAAGTAATATCAATCTTCTAATCCCCAAGTCTCTAAGCCAACCAAATCTCAAGGAATATCACAATGCTTTTTAAGGAAAAACTAGCCAGAAGGGTTCGGGTTATTGCTTCTAACATAAGACTAATTATATTTTTTTAATCCTTACTTTCTCTATTAGAATCAATATTCTGTATTAGTTCCAAATTAGAAGAGCACTGAGGCAATGGGGATTAAGTGATTTGCCAAGGGGCATACAGCTAATAAATGTCTGAAATCAAATTTGAACCCAGGACCGCTAATGTCTAGGCCTGGCTCTCAATCCACTGAGCAACCTATCTTCCCCTCACTAATTGCTTTTAAAAATTTTGATACAATCATCCTATGAATTCATCAGGTCAAGAAGATTTAAGATATCTATTAGATCTTCTGTCAGTTTGAATATTTTTTTTATTTTTAAGTTATTTAGAAATTTTAAGATGTCTATTATATTTTTTAATTTTAATCAAGAAGATTTAAGATATCTATTAGATCTTCTGTCAGTCTGAATATTTTTTATTTTTAAGTTACAATCTGATGAAATGAAAATGACTAGATGCATCAAAAAATCTAATCATAATTTATTTAAATTTTAAAACTGAATTAAGATATTTGGGAAGTGGAAATTTTTTATTAAACCCTTGAAATGTGCCAGGTAGTGTGCTAATATTTTATTTATTTTTCCATTTGATATTCATTAGAGACCTAAGATATACATGCTATTTTTATCCTCATGTTATAGTTGAAGAAAATGAAGCAGATGGAGGTGAAATCACTTGCTCAAGATCCCATAGGTAGGAAATGGCTAAGGTCAAATTTGAAATCAAGCTTTCCCAACTCAAGAAACAGTGGGGTTAAGTATTATCTGTTTTAGATTATGAATTTAATCAAAATAGCTTAATTAAACCAATCTGAGGAACATTTCTCAGAAAGGTCCATTTATAGGTTAATACCATTGGGTAGCAATCTTTTTTTCTGATCTATTTTATAAAGTTAAAGACTCTTCTGAGTTTCCGAACTTTTGTAATTGGCATAAATATCTCTTTGAGCTTCCCCCTTAAAGGCAATATAGGTTGAAAAAACGTTGTAGCCTTGCCTCATGGATCTATCTTGTCATTGTGTCCTCTCACCTCATTCATTGTCTTTCATATGGGGATGTAGCCAGTCTACATTGATACATTCCCATACTCTCTGATAACATAGTCAAGTATCATTTCTTTTTATGAAATATCACCTAGGTTTCAGCCCTGTTTTGATATCATTTTTATTCCCTCTCTTTCATTGTATTTTAATAATTTTAAAATAAAGCAATGTTGCTAAATATAATTGACACACTCTTATTCAATTCCTCAATAAATCTTGAAAATTCTGTTTATTAAAATCTAGGGCCTATGAGCACTGTCTTTTCAAGTCCAATTAATAAACAAAATTCAGTAGTCAAAAATGATATACACAGACTATCATAAATATGTTTTTGTAATTGGAAAATGAGACAAAACACTTTAAACGAAGCATAGCAATAAACTTTGAAAGCCTTTCATTCCCACCATTTCTGTAGAGATGGATAATTAAAACAGGTGAGAGTGGGAATAGGTGAAGGGTAATATAATATACTCAGATTCAGTCATGATCTTTAAATGAGGAGGCATTAATACATTTAACACACCCTGTTCTTGTAACTCCATTAATTTCTAGTATAATAACAGATTTCTTCATCAGCCTAACAATCTCCTGTATCATCACTCTAGTACTGAAAGTAATCTACGTGGATAGATGTAATCAGACAATCAATAAATCTCCCAAAACTCAGTCCATCCTCTTTACTACAACAAGTCTAACAACTTCCAACTGGAAGTCCCTACTCTTTCCCTGCCAATGCCACCTAGGCTTAACTTTTCGGTCTATGTTTTTCTGAGGGCATTTTTTGCTTATAATTAGTTTGTTGGAGGCCACAATATTTGAGATGCACAGCAAAAGGGAACATTTTTGGAAGCATGCCTAGATTGCCTGCTGCCACTGGAAATCACTGTGAAACATGGTGGGCTTTTTTTCTTTGAACTCACATTATTGTTCCTAATTGCATGGACAACTTTTTATCTATTCTAAAGATTTAGGTGCTTAAAAAAAAGGTTTATATGCTCACAATTGCTTGCAGACTAATTCCTACTTCCTCATTAGCATGCATGTCCCCTCCAATTTGTTCCCTTATTTGTGCTATGCAAACCATTTCTAACAGCTCTCCTTTCCTTTTCCTTCAAATGATGACCTCTGTAACCAAAAAGAAAATTAGTAGTGAAGGAAGCTTACTTTTAATGACGCTGCACCAAATGGTTATTTAACTTACATTGTGAAACTTCTTCTTATTCAATTCACAATAATTGCTCTCAAATAGGACTTGGAGTTTGTCATAGTATAATGGTGAAATATTTGCTCATATCAGTTCAAAGATTAACCCATTGACTAACATTAGCAGAAAATAGAATTTCTTTTTCCTTACTCCTTTTTTTACATACATATGAAATTTAAAATTTAAGTAGACAAATTTAGCAGACTCTTCATATTAACTTTGATTGAAAGACATAAATCATAGTATAAATTTTTATAAATCATTTCTTATAATTGATATCTTTCTAGCTTTTATATCATATGATTGTAATATGTTTTAAATATATAATAATTATTTTATATTTATGTTTTTGTAAGCAATAATTTTTTATTTCAGGAAAGTCATAAAGACTTTGCATTTATGTTTCTAATATTTATATATGCAAAAATATGAGTATGTGTGCCTATCATTCTATTTATCTGCCTTCTAACTAATACAAAGGATTTTTGGAATATTTGGCAGAGGTTTTGCATTCACTAGGCATTAGTGTTGGCCTTTACATACATTAAGTGAATGGATCTGGAGAAGTAAGAAATATATTTGCAAAATTTCTAATTGCTCTCTTTTCAGGTTAGTAGTTGATTTCTTTGAGATTGGTAACACCTTATTACTACTACAATTCTGAGATAAGTAGTGAAAACACTCTGCAGTCAATGATATCCTTCAACATTTTGATTTTAGGAAATATAGAAGAATGCATTAAAAAACAATGCCTTTCAATAATTCATAATTTCTTAAACATTCACATCCATCACAGTTTAAAAGAACAATCTGTCCCCATAACTCTGCTGGAAATGTACTTATTTGTTTAGACAGATGGTCATGGCCCCAGGTTCATTCTCTTGTTTAAATGTACAATTTGCTTTATGCTTTTAAGAGCCAAATGAGGAAAATAGAGTTTTGTGTGCAACAGCTTGTTTTCTGTGTTCAGCTAAAGAGACTCCATGTGAGAAATCAGTCATTAGTTATGACTCCTATACAGGATGGAAAAAATATTTTGGTATTATGAAAATATTATCCAAATGATTTATGGTGTTTTACTCTCAAAATTTTCATTAATACTAACTGCTTAAATATATGCCATTCAAAGAACTATTCCTTTTAAAAAAAACACAGGATTGAAAGAAATTAAATATTAATAATTACCACTTGTAACTGGTAGTCAAACATATGATGGTGACATGTCCAGTAAAAATGCATTATCCCATAAGGAGCTAATGTTCTCATGCTGCAGTCATTTATGTGTTTTTTCCCCAATATTTCACATTCTTCTAATTAAATTGAGGTTTTTATATAATAGCACTTGTATCTTGTTGAAATTGAAAATAGGCTTTAGATGTATACAGCATTACAAGCAGTTTTTTTGGTTGTTGTTTTCAATAACTGATTGAAAATTGTACATCTTGTATGAAAAGATAGACAATATTTCCCCATGAAAACATAACACTGGAAGACAAAAGGTCTGAATTCTCTTCGTCCCAGTCCTCCTTGGTTGTCTGCTTCTATGACCCTGGGCAAGCCACTTAACCTCTACTTGTCTCAAGTTTCTTATTTCTTGTTCAGGGAGAACAATACTGACATGCCTCAGAGGAATGATTTGAAGAGGGAAAAACAGCAACATTATAAAATGCCATGGAAATATGAAATCCTAAATAACATTTTGGACATTAAGCACATACTTTGTAGTGATACAGAACAACATTTCAGATTCTTTTTCTTCCATTTTTAATTTCTACATCTATTTGGGGACACTTTTCTCATATTATAAGTTATATTTGTAGGCCAGGAGATTATTTTCAACACCACCTTAAATTTGTTTATCTATCACTTCAGGTTTCCATTAATTTCCAAAAACCCGAAAGGATCCATTGATTCTGATATTTATGGGTACTCAACAGTGACATTATTTCACTCACTATAGCTCCTAATTGTGTTATATGTAATAATAGGTACTGACCAAATACAAAAGCTTATGAAGTTTCCTATAATATCCTTGTCAACAATACAAAAAGACATTGACTTCATGATAACTGAATTTAGATTTTCTTTTTTTGAATTTTTTTAGTTAGAATATTTTTTCATGGTTACATGATTAATGATTCTCCCCAAAGTTCAGTCTCATGATGGGCAGAGATCTCTATTTGTGTAATCTTTCAATTAACACTATCTTAAATTTCATTTAGATGGAAAAAAAAGAGATGGATAGGATACACAACTTCTTTTCAAATGACTCAAAGCAGAAAGAATCAGAGGAATTTCAGAATACTAGAACATTATGTTGAATCTATACTTTGAACAGTACTAGGGCACATTGTATATTTTAATACAATATTTAGTGTTCTTGCCACTGATAGAGATAATAAGATGAAATTTAATAAGGATAAATGTTTTCTTATCATGGTTCTAGAAAACAACTTCACACGCAGAAAATTGTTTGTTTGATCTGAGAGTACTGATGGATGACAAGCTCATTTTCAGTTATCCGTTTGATACCGCAAGGAAAATATAAGGTAAAATTTATTTTACAATTAAAGAGCCATAATATGGAAAACAAAGGAAGTGACAGTATTACTGTACTATGCCCTCCTCAGAAAATAACTAGAATTTTGTACTTATTTCTGTGTGGCATTTAAGTTCCCTTCAGATCAAAGGCTGTGTACTCTTTTGGTTAAGCTGATTTCTTGATATTTATGTTTATTCATTTCCCAGTCTTGGGTGGCTAATGCATCATTTTACATCCTTGCCTTCTATCTTAGAATCAATTCAGTTTATTAGTTCTAAGTCATAAGAGCTATAAGAGCTAGGTAGTCATGGTTAAGTGATTTGCTCAGGGTTGTACATCTAGGAAGTGTCTGAATCCAGAATTAAACACAGGACCTCTCATTTCTAGAACTGGTTCTCACTCCATTGAACAACTTGACTACTCCCATAGCTAACATTTTTTAAGATATCAAAAGAAACTTTTGCTACACTTGTAGTAGGAATATTTGACTATTTGACTTGTTGTTACTGTAAGGATGGAATTTGTGCAAGGGGAGGGGACAGAAGGAGCCAGAGAAGGAGTGACTGACAATTGGTGACAGTTGGTGACAGTTGAGACCAGAGAGGGAATTGTGGGTAATGATCCAGAAGAGGAAGGAGGAGAAAAGGGCTTCCTACAGAGGACTGAGAGAGGGAGGAGGAGAACATCTCAGCTTGAATCCAGTCCTGAGGGCTTCCTGAGGATCTTTCTTTGGACATTGAAACCCTAATTCCCTGGTCAAAGGCATCCTATCACTTCTCACCCATTAAGACTTCAACCATTGAGTTAGCTAAGTTTTGGGACTCCATTCTGGGAGCAATTTCTTAGTCCACTTCCCCCATTATTCAACTTGCTGAGAGCCCCTTTCCAATCTAACTTACAATTATGGAAAAGTATAGAAACAGAAACAGAAGGAGAAGTGGCAGGAGATGCTTAGGAGTGGGAACCCCAAAGGTTCCCACCTGAGTTATGGACCCTATAGAAATAGAGAAGAGGGCACCCCAAAATCCCTCTGCCCTTCACCCCTTTCCCTAACCCCTCAATTGTGAATAATAAAAGCCATTCATTGGTCAGATAGCTTTCCAGAGTTCCTGAGAGACAACAAGGGAGGAGGGAAATCACAGCTTGGTCTGGCTGCCTCCATCTTGAAGCCACACCACTTGCTGTGAATTTGATTGACCTCAGGGGAGGCTTGCGTGAACCCTTCCCTCATTCAGAATCAGATTGGGGGTACTGCATACATCCTCTTATAGGGAAGCCTCATCCCCAACTTCTGTGGCGCATCACAACCTTCCAGGTCACCCAGTTTTGGGGTGACACCCCATCGAAGTCTCCCTGAGAGTATATTTGGAGGGAGGGGAGAGCTAGAAGAGAGTCTTACCTCATAGACTCTCTCTATCTCCCCTCTATCATAACATTAGTTACTTGGCTCTTATTATTATTACAGTTTTGGCAGAGGCTCTCTTTATTCTTATACTACTTGGTACCAAAAGGTTTTCCTGGTATACAGAAATGATCTTTAATTGTCCCCAAACATGTGCCTTATTTGCTCCCCTGATCAAGAGAAAATGTTTCTAAATCACTATAAAATCTTTCATCTTAGACACATGTCCCAGAAATCTCTTCATTCTGGAATATCTCTCCAGCCCAAGAATTCACACTTTCTAAGAACCTACAGTCACTTTCTATGATTGTATGGCTCCTCATAGAATTTTTGTTTAATAAGGGGACCCAGTCAAGATGTGCCTTCATTTTCCCCCAGGGTTCACCCTGAATTTCCCTAACATGCTCTCTAATTGGGTAGCTTTTAATCACTCTCTTTCATTCCCCCTCTCTTATATTACTCCCCTTCCTACCACCTCCCTTATTATTCCCCTTTTAGTTCTCTATAGGTTCTTTTAATCTCCCCCAAGCTTCTCCCTCTCTTATATTACTCTCCTTCCCACACCCCTTTCCTTGTTCCCCTTCTACTTCTCCACAGGGTAAGAGAGGATTCTGTATTCCAATGAATCTGACAGTTCTTTCTAATTGGATCCTTTCAAATTCTCTCACACATTCTAAAGTTTTTACTTTCCTTTTACGTGTTTCTTCCTCATTAGAATGTAAGTTCCTTGAGAGTAGGACCTATGTTTTTGCTTATATTTGTAGTCACTTTTTAGCATTGTACCTGGAACATAGTAAAGCATAATAAATATTTTGTTGACTGACTAGTTACATCAATTCCATATAGATATTATTTGGGAAACAAAATTAGAAATCAAATTTTTAATTTTCTCTATAACTATTTGGTTATATAAAACATAAACATCATCTTCTGTTATGTTATCCCAAAACTATTCTTGATTGTTCAAATCCAGATTCGGAGTCCTGACTTTGTCATTGACTGGTCTGATTAGTCCTAGATATTCAAACTCAATATAAGCTTATATATAAGTTATCAGTTATTTAAGCATTTTTAACTTCCCATCTAAGTAGTCAATATTGCCATCTGGAATGCTAAGCTTGTTTCAATGTTCAACTAGCAGTTATACTTGAGATTTTTGTTTTTCATGATGCTTTCCATTTTAATCCACTTCAGGTCTTTTGTACCACTGATCAGTTATTGCTAAATCTATAACTGAACCTCTATTACAAGGAGCAAACCTTAACATACCTTACTTACCATACACCAAAAATGGATTTCCAAATTACAAAGAAAAATAAAATATTTTTAAATTAAAGTATTAAAATAGCTTTTTTTGGCAATATGGTATAGTGGACAGAGTGCTGTAATGGAGTCAGAAAAATTCCTATTAGAGAGTGTTTTCCAACACTTACTAACCGTGAGCCCATGGAAATATCATTTCATCTCTATGACATTTAGTTTACTCATCTTTAAAATGGGAATGTAATAAGCACAGAGGAAGGAATTAAATGTGATTCTTCCTGTATATCATCTCTCTCTCTCTCTCTCTCTCTCTCTCTCTCTCTCTCTCTCTCTCTCTCTCTCTCTCTCTATATATATATATATATATATATATATAT